>NC_037673.1:87269032-87553681 GCF_003255815.1 Theropithecus gelada | reverse complement strand
ACAAAAAAAAAAAAAAAAAAAAAAAAAAAGAAAGAAAGAAAAGAAATCGATTTAAAATGTTTAGAAGACAATTAACAACGTATATTATATTGATAATAGATACTTTGGTATTAAAATGCACATACCTTGACAAAGTGAAGATTGGTTTACTAATCTGAGTCAGTAAATTTTAAAAAGACTGCAATTAACCCTTATTAGCCTTCTATCCATTGCAATAATTTCTGTATTTGGTATTAGGGTATTTTCAAACCAATATACTATTAAATATTTTTCTCTAAGAAAATTGAAAACAACACTCAAATTAAAA
Source organism: Theropithecus gelada (assembly GCF_003255815.1). Classification (NCBI taxonomy): domain Eukaryota; kingdom Metazoa; phylum Chordata; class Mammalia; order Primates; family Cercopithecidae; genus Theropithecus; species Theropithecus gelada. The sequence goes on along the minus strand of NC_037673.1, from coordinate 87,553,374 downwards.
ATCAAGGCAAAAATATTTGGCAGGGAGTGAGTTTTTAAACCAGAACTAGTTATGATATCCATCAGCTCACTTTCCCATTCAGTTAGTGGGCTTTTAGTGCTTTTAGTTACTGTGAACTGCTAATTTAATATATATTTATAAGAGAAAAGTTAGCATGTTTATTTTTTAAGAAGTTAATAAGATATGAACTGACTGGATACTTATAAAAACTTTCTATTTTCAATATGTGACTAATTCTATAGGTAATATCTGAATATATCATTATTAATCAACTAATAAAATATTTTGCTTGATTATGCAACACAGTTAAGGAAACACAGATATCAAATATTTTACATTTTTGTCTCCTTCTTGGTGATTGGGCAGCCATAAAACAAAGAAAACTGGGACCATTACTTTGAAATTAAATTTATCACAAGGAGGGCATAAATGCAGACAGAATGATAAACAACTTACTTCAAGTATGGTTCAGACTAGAATACAATTATCTCTAGCCCTAGAAAGCAAGGAATTGATTTAGAAGCTGTGCAGCAGATAAAATTGTGTAGAAAACCAAGGATCAAACCTTTAAAAGAATTTTAAGGTAGGCTTAGAGAATACTGAGCGTGGTTTGTATGAATACTTACCTACATAATATACATTTTAATGTGCCTTAATAATAAAACCACATTTTTGAGTATCGGTTTGCCCAGTGAAATAATACTTGCTTCCCCAGATTCTCTTTCAGCTAGGTTATCCATTGATACATTTTTGGATTCTGTGACACAGAATTTTCCCTTCAGTCTTCCCTTTCAATTTGATTTCCACTTTGCCTATGGATAGAATACTTAGACATAAAGCAGCCATCTTTTGCCCAACCTAACAGAGGCCCCAGTTGACAGTTCTATAAACCACCAGATTTGTGAGTAGAAAGGTTTTCAGACACTTTTAACAGTCTTTGAGACGTCCAGCTGAGGCTAGAGACATTATGAAGCAGAGATAAGCCTGACTTTCTATGCCCTGTCTGATTTCCTGGCCCACAAAAGACATGATCAAAACCCATTGATGTTTTTTACAATGAAGTTTTGGAATAACGTCTCATGCAGCCACAGTAACTGGAACAATAAGTCATTGAATTAAATATTGGGTAAATAGAAATAATATAGGTTCAGAAGAAATCAATAAACAAATTCCAAATATTTAATATGTCTTTAGAAAACTTGTTCAGAAGAAAAATTCTTATCCAGATTAAACTACATTTGGAAGTTTTGTCTTAGTACATTAGAAACAGTTATTGGAGGCATAGTTAAATTTCCTTGAAATTTCATGATATTATCTAGATTTAAAACCTACAAGGTTGGAAAAGAGCCTGATTTCATTAAATTAAAAAGTGTTTCCAGGTAGTCACTCATTTGAACACACCATTTTGAGAACAAAAGAGAAAACCTGCAGAATTGTGTAAACATATAAAACCTATGAAACAAGTTTATACAAATACCTTCCCAGTATCATTGGGAAATATTTGGGGAAAAAATGATTTTTGTTACACAGTTTGAAAATAAATCTCCATATGAGATCTTACTAATTTACTTGCCAAGTAAGATGGATAAAGAAGTAGCATTTTCATAAGCTTTGAAGAGTGTAGTTTTGCTATATTGAATATTACCACCAATTAAGAATTGATACAGAAAAGAAACCTAAGATAAGAAAGGGTGTTCCTGGGTAGGTACTTCTTCCCTGAGGAGATCACTTGTTATCCTTCTGCCCTCACTTTTCCTATGAGAACCTGTTCCCTCTAGTTAACAGCCAAGTACATCTTTCAAAGATGTTTCTGGACCATCTCTACCATATAATCATGTAAAAACCCACATGAATCCTGGCTAACACGGTGAAACCCCGTCTCTACTAAAAAATACAAAAAACTAGCCGGGCGAGGTGGCGGGCGCCTGTAGTCCCAGCTACTCGGGAGGCTGAGGCAGGAGAATGGCGTGAACCCGGGAGGCGGAGCTTGCAGTGAGCTGAGATCCGGCCACTGTACTCCAGCCTGGGTGACAGAGCGAGACTCCGTCTCAAAAAAAAAAAAAAAAAAAAAAAAAAAACCCACATGAAGTAAATATGAAAGTTTTTAACCCCATAAGGAAAGGGAGAAAAACCTTATTTCCTAAATAAAGATAAACATAAACCTTTTCTAAAAATAATCACTTAAATCTGTAGATTATTTGATTTACTTTTTCACTAAAGAAATCTAAACAAAACAATGAAAACACCACATTTTGAAAAGAAATGAAGCATAAATCAATTAAGCATGCTACTTTTAAATAAATATTTGAATGATATGAATTCACACAAAAATTAAGAAAAAGTCAAAATTTTATCTCTAAACACCAAATGTGGCTGGCACCAATGATCAATAAGGACCACTTTTTATAATAATAAGAAAGGATACAAAACTTAAATGATTATCACATCGGACTTATATATAAAAAACTAATAACATTATATAAATTTAATTTTACAAAAGATTTTAACTTGAATAATATATTCTCTGCTTAATAATGCTTTCAACTCATGAGTAATGAATATAATAAAGTTTAGAAATTTAAGACTGAAATGTAGGAGGCCGGGCGCGGTGGCTCAAGCCTGTAATCCCAGCACTTTGGGAGGCCGAGACGGGCGGATCACGAGGTCAGGAGATCGAGACCATCCTGGCTAACACGGTGAAACCCCGTCTCTACTAAAAATACAAAAAACTAGCCGGGCGAGGTGACGGGCGCCTGTAGTGCCAGCTACTCGGGAGGCTGAGGCAGGAGAATGGCGGGAACCCGGGAGGCGGAGCTTGCAGTGAGCTGAGATGCGGCCACTGCACTCCAGCCTGGGTGACAGAGCCAGACTCTGTCTCAAAAAAAAAAAAAAAAAGACTGAAATGTTTGTCCCCTGCTATGTCTTAACTATTAGAGTTACACTCTATTAGAGGAGAAAGAAAGAAAACAGAACAATAGTCTAACCTCCTGATGAAAGGTAACTTCTAGTTTTCTGTATTTCCTACAAATGAACATTACCAGGGATCTCAAACATATCTAATTTCTAATGCCATAATCCGTATTTAAATGGTGACACTAAGCAACACAGAAAAGCAGACTGCATTTGGTAAGGCAGTATTAAAATATTAATCTAGGAACACAAGTTAAAATTTCACTGGGTTAGGAAATAGAGATTCTTATCTTTGTAGTAACTTTCAGAGGCACGTAAAAAAGGAAAAACTCACTCAGTAACTTTGACTTCTATAACTTTCAATTTTATTAGTTTCATTAACTCAGATATAAGTCAGAATCACTGAGAATTTCTTGAAAATATATCATTACGTGGAGAAATGCTTGTTGAAATGGAAATAAGTGCACAAAATACTAATGATGCTGGAACAAAGTTTTGTGTTTTTCTTTTCAGAAAAACAAAACAAAAAAGTCAGAATAATAAAAAAATAGAGATAATGAAATTACTACAATAAGGTAAAACTAAATGTTATTACTTTCTGCCTCCAAAACACTATTATAAATAAAGGAATAATATATTTGAAACTTTAGGTGGAAATAAAAAAGCCAAATAACTTCAACAACCAGGATTTAGGAAATTTGACTGGCAAGATTCACAATGACAATTTACTGAAAATAAGAGATAAAAACTTTCTTCATTCACTGTGAAGTGATTCTGACAAATGATCCAATACTATTTAATCTGTACAGAAAACAATGAGCCAAAAAGCTTAGCTGTAGTGAAAATTAATGAAGTGACTATTGGCTGTTTCCACCCATATTTAAATGTTATTTACTTCAACTCTGGCATTCTTTTGTTCATCGTTATACTTGATATGGGTTGATCAACATGATGGTATGTGGAATATAAGCAATTTGAAAATCTATGCCATATATTCTTAAAAATCTGAGATTCACTTGGACAAACTAATAAGGAATAAAATTGGAAGTTATGCATTGGACATAATTAGTGTCTGAAGATACCCTAGGCACTTTAGTGAAGAGTCTTGTGTGTCCTTAGGATTTCGATTGGAATGGCTAACCCAGAAGGATTTAGAAGCATTATTCAGACAGAAAATAAAATGAGTCAACTCAATGGGAAAAAGTACCCACCTGGAAAAGACATTGGTTAGATACAATTTTAGAAGTATATATATATACTTTTAAAATATACTTTTATGTGCCTCTGAAAGTTACTACAAAGATAAGAATCTGTATTTCCAAATATACATATGTGTGTGTGTGTGTGTGTGTGTGTGTGTGTGTGTTATGTACACATAACTCTGTTACCCAAGCTGGAGTACGATGGCACAATCTTGCTCACTGCAACCTCCGCCTCCTAGGTTCAAGCAATTCTCCTGCCTTGGCATCCCAAGTAGCTGGGATTACAGGTGCCCACCACCGTGCCTGGCTAATTTTTTTCTGTATTTTTTGTAGAGATGAGGTTTCACCATGTTGGCCAGGCTGGTCTCAAACACTTGACCTCAGGTGATCCAGCCACCTCAGCCTCCCAAAGTGCTAGGATTACAGGCATAAGCCACCACACTTGGCATTAAAAGTATATTTCTTAGTCAAATTCACCTTCATGAACTTAAAATGGAGGGATTAGTGTATTATTTGATTAATTAATGGATTTATTCTGTCTTTTGTTGTATTAAATCATTTACTTTTGAGACTTCTGGTTTCTGGACCAGCATGAAAGGAGCTTAGAAGTGTACCCTAAAAATAAAAAGATTTTAAAAATTAGAAAAAAAAGTTAAATGAGCTGAAAAATCAACAACTCCTTCTCTTTTTGAAGTGAGATCACAGGGCAAGCCCCTGCTCCCAAAATTGGAGAGACAGGCAAATATAGAGAATCCCATCTTTCTAGAGCAGAAACATCTGTGAGATTCAGTGCCAGGTTAGGAAAATATAAACTGTAACTGATGAAATGCTGGAGGCTCAGTGTAGACAATTTTGAGAGTTAAAAATTCCAGGGGACCCAGTCATGGGGAGGCCCTCACACATGTGTAGGTGTTACTTCCAGGAGCTCTACCAGGTGCTCACAGTGAATATCTGAGAAAAATCCCTTCCCACTTCAGGCAAGGAGTGTGCAACACTGAACATTTTGAAATATGCTGGGCCAGAAACCAGAAATCAACATGAGATTTGAAGAAGACAAATATGTAAACCATGTAATTCTGCCTCTATCTCCTAAAAATCTTATGTCTTTCTCACATTGCAAAATATAATTATCCTGTGCCAATAGTCTTTAAAAAGCTTTAACTCATTCCAACATCAAGGACAAAGTTCTAACTCTCATCTGAGACTCATCTCTTTCCACTTATGAGCCTGTAAAATTAAAACAAATTATTTACTTTCAAGATACAATGGAGGTATAGGCATTGGGTAGACATTCCAATTCCAAAAGGGAGAAGTCAGCAAAAAGAAAGAGGCTACAGTTTCCATGCAAGTCTGAAACACAGTAGGTAGTCATTATCTCTCAGAGCTCCAAAATAATCTCCTTTTACTCCATGTACCACATCCAGAGCACACTGGTACAAAGGGTGGACTTCCAAGGCCTTGGATGACTCTGCCCCTGTGGCACTGCAGGGAGCAGCCCCTGTGACTGCTTTTACAAGTTGGAGTTGAGCAGCTGTGTCTTTTCCAGGTTCAGAATGCAAACTCGTGGTGGATCTACCATTATAGTTTCTGGAAGGTGGCAGCCCTATTCCCACAGCTGCAATAGGCAGTGCCCTGGTGTGGACTTTATGTGGGGGCTCCACATCCACATTCCCCTCCTCACTGCACTAGTACAGCTTCTCCGCAGAGGCTCTGCCCCTACAGCAATGTTTTGCATCCTCCAAAATCTAGGGGGAAGTTGCCAAGTCTCCTTCCTTTTTGCACTCTGCATGCCCGTGGGCTTAATGACAAGTAGAAATTACCAAGTCTTGTGCTCACTTTGGCAGCACATATACTAAAATTGGAATGATACAGAGAAGATTAGCATGGCCCCTGCACAAGGATGACACACAAATTCGTGAAGCGTTCCATATTTTTAAACCATCAAAGATCAAAAGAGACAAAGCCATTACATAATGGTAAAGGGATCAATTCATCAGGAAGAGCTAACTATCCTAAATATATATGCACTCAATACCGGAGCACCCAGATTCATAACGCAAGTCCTCAGAGATTTACAAAGAGATGTAGACTCCCATACAATAATAATGGGAGACTTTAACACCCCACTGTCAACATTAGACAGGTCTACGAGACAGAATGTTAACAAGGATATCCAGGAATTGAACTCAACTCTGCACTGAGCAGACCTAACAGACATCTACAGAACTCTCCACCCCAAATCAACAGAATATACATTCTTCTCAACAGCACATCGCACTTATTCCAAGAGTGACACATAGTTGGAAGTAAAGCACACCTCAGCAAATGTAAAAGAACAGAAATTATAACAAACTGTCTCTCAGGCCACAGTACAATCAAACTAGAATTTAGGATTAAGAAACTCAATCAAAACTGCTCAACTACATGGAAACTGAACAACCTGCTCCTGAATGACTACTGGGTACATAAGGAAATGAAGGCAGAAGTAAAGATGTTCTTTGAAACCAATGAGAACAAAGATACAACATACCAGAATCCCTGGGACACATTTAAAGCAGTATGTAGAGGGAAATTTACAGCACTAAATGCCCGCAAGAGAAAGCTGGAAAGATCTAAAGTTGATACCCTACCATCACAATTAAAAGAACTAGAGAAGCAAGAGCAAACACATTCAAAAGCTAGCAGAAGGCAAGAAATAACTAAGATCAGAGCAGAACTGAAGGAGATAGAGACACAAAAAAACCCTCCAAAAAATCAATTAATCCAGGAGCTGGTTTTTTGAAAAGATCAACAAAATTGATAGACCGCTAGCAAGACTAATAAAGAAGAAAAGAGAGAAGAATCAAATACATGCAATAAAAAATGATAAAGGGGATATCACCACCGACCCCACACAAATACAAACTACCATCACAGAATACTATAAACACCTCTATACAAATAAACTAGAAAACCTAGAAGAAATGGATAATTTCCTGGACACTTACACTCTCCCAAGACTAAACCAGGAAGAAGTTGAATCCCTAAATACAACAATAGCAGGCTCTGATATTGAGGCAATAATTAATAGCCTATCAACCAAAAAAAGTCCAGGACCAGACGGATTCACACCGAATTCTACCAGAGGTACAAGGAAGAGCTGGTACCATTCCTTCTGAAACTATTCCAATCAATAGAAAAAGAGGGAATCCTCCCTAACTCATTTTATGAGGCCAACATCATCCTGATACCAAAGCCTGGTAGAGACACAACAAAAAAAGAGAATTTTAGACCAATATCCCTGATGAACACCAATGCAAAAATCCTCAATAAAATACTGGCAAACCGAATCCAGCAGCACATCAAAAAGCTTATCCACCATGATCAAGTGGGCTTCATCTCTGAGATGCAAGGCTGGTTCAACATACACAAATCAATAAACATAATCCAACATATAAACAGAACCAAAGACAAAAACCACATGATTATCTCAATAGATGCAGAAAAGGCCTTTGACTAAATTCAGCAACTCTTCATGCTAAAAACTCTCAATAAATTCGGTATTGATAGAACGTATCTCAAAATAATAAGAGCTGTTTATGAGAAACCCACAGCCAATATCATACTGAATGGACAAAAACTGGAAGCATTCCCTTTGAAAACTGGCACAAGACAAGGATGCCCTCTCTCACCACTCCTATTCAACATATTGTTGGAAGTTCTGGCTAGGGCAATCAGGCAAGAGAAAGATATAAAGCGTATTCAGTTAGGAAAAGCAGAAGTCAAATTGTCCCTCTTTGCAGATGACATGATTGTATATGTAGAAAACCCCATCATCTCAGCCCAAAATCTCCTTAAGCTGATAAGCAACTTCAGTAAAGTCTCAGGATACAAAATCAATGTGCAAAAATCACAAGCATTCTTATACACCAGTAACAAAAAAACAGAGAGCCAAATCATGAACAAACTTCCATTCACAATTGCTTCAAAGAGAATAAAATACCTAGGAATCCAACTGACAAGGGATGTAAAGGACCTCTTCAAGGAGAACTACAAACCACTGCTCAGTGAAATAAAAGAGCACACAAACAAATGGAAGAACATACCGTGCTCATGGATAGAAATAATCAATATTGTGAAAATGGCCATACTGCCCAAGGTAATTCATAAATTCAATGCCATCCCGATTAAGCTACCAATGACTTTCTTCACAGAATTGGAAAAAACTGCTTTAAAGTTCATATGGAACCAAAAAAGACCCCACATTGCCACGACAATCCTAAGCCAAAAGAACAAAGCTGGAGGCATCATGCTATCTGACTTCAAACTATACTACGAGGCTACAGTAACCAAAACAGCATGATACTAGTACCAAAACAGAGATATAGACCAATGGAACAGAACAGAGTCCTCAGAAATGATACTGCACATCTACAGCCATCTGATCTTTGACAAACCTGAGAAAAACAAGAAATGGGGAAAGGATTCCCTATTTAATAAATGGTGCTGGGAAAATTGACTAGCCATAAGTAGAAAGCTGAAATTGGATCCTTTCCTTACTCCTTACAAAAATTAATTCAAGATGGATTAGAGACTTAAATGTTAGACCTAAACCATAAAAACCCTAGAAGAAAACCTAGGTAATACCATTCAGGACATAGGCATGGGCAAGGACTTCATGTCTAAAACACCAAAAGCAATGGCAACAAAAGCCAAAATTGACAAAAGGGATCTAATTAAACTAAAGAGCTTCTGCACAGCAAAAGAAACTACCTTCAGAGTGAACAGGGAACCTACAGAGTGGGAGAAAATGTTTGCAATCTAGTCATCTGACATAGGGCTAATATCCAGAACCTACAAAGAACTCAACCTAATTTACAAGAAAAAAGCAAACAACCCCACCAAAAAGTGGGCAAAGGATATGAACAGACACTTCTCAAAAGAAGACATTCATACAGCCAACAGACACATGAAAAAATGCTCATCATCACTGGCCATCAGAGAAATGCAAATCAAAACCACAATGAGATACCATCTCACACCAGTTAGAATGGCAATCATTAAAAAATCAGCAAACAACAGGTGCTGGAGAGGATGTGGAGAAATAGGAACACTTTTACACTGTTGGTGGGACTGTAAACTAGTTCAACCGTTGTGGAAAACAGTGTGGTGATTCCTCAAGGATCTAGAACTAGAAATACCATTTGACGCAGCCATCCCATTACTGGGTATATACCCAAAGGATTATAAATCATGCTGCTCTAAAGACACATGAACATGTATGTTTATTGCAGCACTATTGACAATAGCAAAGACTTGGAATCAACCCAAATGTCCACCAGTGACAGACTGGATTAAGAAAATGTGGCACATATACACCATGGAATACTATGCAGCCATAAAAAAAGGATGAGTTTATGTCCTTTGTAGGGACATGGATGCAGCTGGAAACCATGATTCTCAGCAAACTATCGCAAGAACAGAAAACCAAACATTGCAAGTTCTCACTCATAGATGGTAATTGAACAATGAGATCACTTGGACATAGGAAGGGGAACATCACACACTGGGGCCTATTGTGGGTAGGGGACAGGGGGTAAGGATAGCATTAGGAGATATACCTAATGTAAATGACAAGTTAATGGGTACAGCACACCAACATGGCACATGTATACACATGTAACAAACCTGCACGTTGTGTACATGTACCCTAGAACTTGCAGTATGATAAAAAAAAAAAAAAAAAATTAAAAAAAAAAAAAAAAAAAAGAAACTACCAAGTCTTATGGCTTCCACCTTCCAGAGCTGTGGCCTGAGCTTGATCTGGGGCCCTTTGAGCTGAGGCTGGAGTCAAAGTAGGCTGGATTCAGGGTGCACTGTCCCAAGGCTGCACTGGGGAGCAGATCACTGAGCCTAGCCTCTGAAACCATTCTTTCCTCCTAAGCCTCTGAGCCTGTGATGAGAGGGGCTGCCTCAAAGATCTCTGAAATGTCTTTGAGGCCTCTTTTCATGGTCTTGGATATTAGCACTTTAATCCCTTTTAGTCGTGCTAATCTCTCAAGCAAGTGATTTCTCCACAGCCTGCTTGGATTCTTCACCAGAAAATGGGCTTTTCTTTTATACAACATGACTAGACTAACTTTTCCAAAGTTTTACACTCTCCTTTTAAATATAAGTTACAACTATAAGTCATTTATTTGCTCCCACATATGAATTAGTTTATTAGAAGCATCTAGGCAACATCTTGAACACTTTGCTGCTTAGAAATTTCTTCTGCCAGATAGCCTAGGTCATCACTCTTAAGTTCAAACTTTCACAGATCCATAAGGCATGAACATAATGAAGCCAAGCTCTTTGCTAAGGCATAACATGTGTGACCTTTGTTCCAGTTCCAATAAGTTAATTTTCATCTGAGACCTCATAAGCCTGAACTTCAATGTCTGTATCACTATCGGTGTTTTGGTTAAAACCATTTAACAAGTCTCAGAAGATCCAAACTTTCCCTTACCTTTCTGTCTTCTGAGACCTCCAAGCTCTTTCAACATCTGCCTACTGTCCAGTTCCAAATCTGCTTCCACATTTTCAGTTATCTGTGTAGCAACTCTCCACTGCCCAGTATCGATTTTTTGTATAAGGCCATTCTTACATTTCTATAAAGAAATAACAGAGGCTGTGTGATCTGTAAAGAAAAGAGGTTTAATTGGCTTACCATTCTGTAAGCTGTAACAACATGGTTTCAGTATTTGCTTCTGGGAAGGGCCTCAGGAACCTCACAATCACGGAGGAAGGCGAAGAGAGAATGGACAAATCACATAGTGAGAGTGGAAGCAAGAGAGGGAGCATGGAGGTGCCACACACTTTTAAATGATGTGATCTTTTATGAACTCATTCATCACCAAGGGGATGGTACTAAGCCATTAATGAGATATCTGCCCACATGATCTAAGCATCTCCACCAGGACCCACCTCCAACAATGGGAATTATATTTCAACATGAGATTTGGAGGGAACAAATATCCAAACTGTATTAGTCATGGTTCTCTAAAGGGACAATACTAATAGGATAGATGTATATGTAAAGAGGAGTTTATTAAGGAGTATTGACTCACACAATCACAAGGTGAAGTGTCACAATAGGTCGTCTGCAAGCAGAGGAACAAGGAAGCCAGTCTGAGTCCCAAAACCTCAAAAGCAGGGAAGTTGACAGTGCAACCTCCAGTCTGTGACCAAAGGCACAAGAGCCCTTGGCAAATCACTAGTGTATGTACAAGAGACAAAAGGCCTAAGAACTTGGAGTTCAATATTTGAGGGCACCAAACGTCCACCACAGGAGAGAGATGAAGGCCAGAAGACTCAGCAAGTCTGCTCTTTCCATCTTCTGCTCGCTTTATTCTAGCTGCACAGGCAGCTAATTAGATGGTGCCCACCCAGATTGAGAGTGGGTCTGCCTCTCGCAGTCCACTCACTTAAATGTCAGTCTCCTTTGGCAACACCCTCATAGACACATGAAGGAACAATACATTGCATCTTTCAATCCAATCAACTTGACGCTTAATATTAATCATCACAAGTCCACCCATTGTCAACTTAAGCCCATACACATCTCCTGAAATCATATATAATCTTCAAATAAAGATAATAGTAAGGTCATAATTATGCCTAACATAATACAGCTTTCCCTTTTACTACTGGAAGCACACTGATCCTTAACTTAAATGCTATTACACAAAGTTAACACTTAAATGCTTATATGAAGTCAATAAATCTTAAGTCACATGATAAAGGAAAAAAAAGGAAATAAAATAAAGATGCTCTCTCAGTACAGGTGTTTACATGCACAAACATGTTCTTAACCAAAATAAGGAGGAAATAATCATGAAAATTACAGTCTTCATTTCTGCAACTGGTTACAGTTGTAGCTGGTATTGATGACTACCTTCTTCTACTACACATTCTGTATTTCCTTTGCCTACAGTAAACACCTCCTCAGCTGGTCATGGCTTTTTATCTGGTGGGGTGACCCAAACCTTCATTCCTGAAGGGTGTGGTCATTTGTAATTCTGCCTGGGTTGGGTTGTTTTAGTTTCTTATTGACCTTAATCCCAGGACGTGGTAATACTAAGAGATGCCCTAAGGGATCTCCTGTATTCCGTACATACTCTTCCTTACCTCCATTGTGGAGTAGTAGATTCATTTTATCTTGATAGTCTGGGTCAATCATCTCAGCCAACACTGTAACTCTCTTCTTAGCCTGTTGACTTAGAGGTAAGAGGAGCCCAAAGTGGCCAAGTGGCAATCTTAACTTCCAGTTAAATGGAATCATTGTTGTGTCTACTGGTGGCAGCATTCTTCCCTCTGGAACTAAGACTCTAGGTAAGTAGAATGTAATGTTGTGGGAACAGGAAGCAAAAATTTTGCTGGTGGGTCACTAGGGGTGATGATGAGTGGTGTCACTTCCACTATCATCCTTTGATTCCTGGATCCATGGTAGAAACCATACCATATATTGGACACTGATTCAGAGCATACATGGTCTTCTGGAGAACTTAACCTTAGCCCTGCTAACTATTGTCAACTAGTTGGCATTGTAATTGTAACTTCAAGAAGCCATTTCACAAGTCTATCAATCCAGCTGCTTCAGGATGATGGGGAACATGGTGAGACCTGGGAATTCCATGAGCATGAGCTCACCACTGCACTTCTTTAGCCATAATGTGAGTGCCTTGGTCAGAGGTAATGCTATGTGGAATACCATGCCAATGGATAAGGCATTCTGTGCATCCACGGATGGTAGTCTTGGCAGAAGCATTGTGTGCAGGATAGACAAAACCATATCCAGAGTAAGTGTCTATTCCAGTGAAGACAAACCACTGCCCTTTCCATGATGGAAGCGGTCCAATATACTCAACCTGCCAGCAAGTATTTAGTTGATCACCCTGAGGAATGGTGTCATATTGAGGGCTCAGTGTTGGTTTCTGCTGCTGGTAAATTGGGCATTCAGATGTGGTCGTAGCCAGATCAACCTTGGTGAGTGAAAGTCCATGTTGCTAAGCCCATGTGTAACCTCCATCCCTGCCACCATGGTCACTTTGTTCATGAGCCCATTAGGTGATGACAGGGTTGGCTGAGGAAAGAGGCTGAGTGGTGTCCACAGAATGAATCATTCTATCCACTTGATTATTAAAATCCTCCTCTGCTGAGGTTACTCTTTGGTGAGCACTCACAAGAGACACAAATATCTTCGCAGTTTTTGGACACTCAGAGAGGTCCACTCATATAACTCTTCCCCAAATTTCTTTGTCACCAATTTTCAACTCATGGTTCTTTCATGTCCCTGACCATACAGCAAAACAATTGGCTCCAGTCCATGAATCAGTACGTAACCACACATCTGACCATTTCTCTTTCCAAGCAAAGTGTACAACCAGGTTCACAGCTCAAAGTTCTGCCCACTGAGAAGATTTTGCTTTGTCACTGTCCCTCAGGAATGCCCTAGAAAGGGACTGTAGTGCTGCAGCTGTCCACTGTCACATGGTGCCTGCAGCTCATGCAGAGCCATCTGTAAACCAGGCTCTAGTCTTCTCTTTTTCTGTCAGCTGATCCTAGGGAGTTCTCCATGAGGCCATTCATGCAGACTGGAGGAGAGAAGGTATGGTAGCAGGAGTGGGGACCATGGACATTTGAGTCACTTCCTTATGTAACTTACTAGTGCCCTCAGGACCTACTCGAGCCAGATAATATGTATACCACTTCCATTTGATGATGGAATGCTGCTGTGCTTGGCCAACTTTATGGCTAGGTGGGTCAGAAAGCACCAAGTTCATGACACGCAGTTCATGTCACATGGTCACTTGATGACCCATAGTCAAACATTCATTCCACCAAAGCCCAGTAACAAGTCAAGAGCTGAGAGTAGTTATCTGCAGAAGATGGCAGGGCCTTGCTCCCAAATCCTAGAGGCCCCCACTGTGATTCACCTATGGGGGCCTGTCAAAGGCTCCAAACAGCATCCCTATGTGCCACTGACACATCAAGAACCATTGGATCTGCTGAGTTATATGGCCCAAGTGGCAGAGCAGTTTGCACAGTAGCCTGGACCTGTTGCAGAGCCTTCTCCTGTTCTGGACCCCACTCAAAACTGGCAGCCTTTTGGGTCACTTGATAAATGGGCTGGAATAACACACCCAAATGAGGAATGTGTTGCCTCCAAAATCCACATAGGTCCACTAGGCGTTGTGCCTCTTTCTTGGTTGTAGGAGGAGCCAAATGCAGCAATTTATCCTTCACCTTAGAAGGAATATCTTGACAGGCCCCACATCTCTGGACCCCCAGAAATTTTACTGAGGTAGAAGGTCTCTGAATTTTAGTTGAAATTATTTCCAATCTCCTGGCGTGCAAATGTGTCACCAATAAGTCCAGTGTGTTTGCTACTTCTCACTTACTGGATCCATTGAGCATAATGTCATCAGTGTAATGAACCAGTGTTATATCTTGTGGAAAGGAAAAGTGATCAAAATCTCTGCAAACAAGATTATGAGACAAAGTCAGAGAGTTGATATACCCCTAAGGTAGGACAGTGAAGGTATATTTCTGGCCTTGTCATCTGAAGGCAAATTGCTTCTGGTGGGCCTTACGGACAGGAATGGAGAAAAAGGCATTCACCAAATCGATGGTTATAAACCAGGTACCAGCAGATGTGTTAATTTGCTCAAGCAATGAAACCGCATCTGGTACAGCAGCTACAATTGGAGTCACCACTTGGTTTAGCTTACAATAATCCGGTGTCATTCTCCAAGATCTGTCTGTCTTCTGCACAGGACAAATAGGAGAGTTGAACAGGGATGTGGTGGGAATCACCACTTGCGTGTCTTTCAAGTCTTTTATGGCGGCACTAATCTCTGCAATCCCTCCATAGATGTGATACTGTTTTTGATTTACTATTTTTCCAGGTAGAGGCAGTACTGATGGCTTCCATTTGGCTTTTTCCACAATCATAACCATGACCCTACCAGTCACGGAGCCAATGTGGGATTCTGCCAGCTGCTAAGTATGTCTATGCCAATTATGCATTCTGGCACTAGAGGAAATGACCACAGCATGAGCCTAGGGACCCACTGGCCCCAGTGTAACTTGGACTTGAGTTGAAACTCAATTACCTTACTTCCAAAAGTCCCTACTTTAACTAGAGGACCACAGTGATGTTTTGAGTCCCTTAGAATCCAACGTCACCTCAGAGTCAGTGTCCAGTAGTCCCTGAAAGGTCTGATTATTTCCCTTTCCCCAGTGCACAGTTACCCTGGTTGAGGCCAGAGGTCTCCTTTGGGAAGGATGAGGGGAGGATTAACAACACAAACTGTTGGTAATGAGATCCTTCCTCAAGGGGACCTAGCCTCCCTTTGTTACAGGAAAGCGGTCCCAATTCAGACTTCAAGAGAGGGTTCTTGGGTCTCAAGCAAGAAAGAATTCAGGGTAAGTCCACAGTGCAAAGAAAAAGCAAGTTTATTAAGAAAGTAAAGGAATAAAAGAATGGCTACTCCATAGACAGAGCACCCCTGAAGCCTGCTGGTTGCCCATTTCTATGGTTATTTCTTGATATGCTAAACAAGGGGTGGATTATTCATGCCTCCCCTTTTTACACCATATAGGGTAACTTCTTGACATTGCTATGGCATTTGTAAACTGTCATGGCGCTGGTAGGACTGTAGCAGTGATGATGACCAGAGGTCACTCTTGTCACCCTTTTGGTTTTGGTGGGTTTTGGCTGTCCCCATTACTGCAAGCTGTTTTATCAGCAAGGTCTTCATGAC
Source organism: Theropithecus gelada (assembly GCF_003255815.1). Lineage (NCBI taxonomy): Eukaryota > Metazoa > Chordata > Mammalia > Primates > Cercopithecidae > Theropithecus > Theropithecus gelada. The sequence continues at coordinate 87,537,476 of NC_037673.1, read as the reverse complement.
CTTTACTTTGTGCTGACCTCCTATCTCATCCTGTTCCTTCGAATGCCTTAACCATCTGAGAATGCTGCCCAGTAGGTTTCAGTCTCATTTTACCCAGATCCTATTTAAGATGGAGTTGCTCTGGTTCACACATCTCTGACACCTTCACGCAAGGGGTTCTGAGTCTGTAAACTGTAAACTGATTCAAGTATGGAAATTGATTGAGGGCTCATGATTCTATATTTTTATAATTCAAATTAGTATTTTGTCCACTCGACCTAGAAGTTTTCTGCTTATACAAATTAAGTAAGAATGCAGTAGGCTTCCTATCTATTTCACTTCTAGAAATACCATGATTAATTTGACAATGCCAGAGCTCTAGACAAAGAATCTACGCCATTCACAAAAATTCAAAAAATTGGTGTTTAAGAAAGCTAAAAACACAAAAAGAAAACAAAATAAAAATGGACAAATAAGATCATATTAAGGTAACAAATTTCTGTACAGCAAAGGAAAAAAATCAACAAAGTGAAGAGACAACCCACAGAATGGGAGAAAATATTTACAAACTACCCATCTGACAAGGGATTAATAACCAGAATATATAAGAAGTTCAAACAACTCTGTAGAAAAAAATTGAATAATCCAATCAGAAAATGGGCAAAAGACTTGGACATTTCTCAAAAGATGATGTACAAATGGCAACCAGGCATATGAAAAGGTGCTCAACATCATTAATCATCAAAGAAATGCAAATCAAAACTACAATGACTTATTATCTCACCCCAGTTAAAATGACTTTTATCCAAATGTCAGGCACTAGCAAATGTTGGTGAGGATGTGGAGAAAGCAGAATCTTCATACACTCTTGGTCAGAATGTAAATTAGTACAGCCACTATGGAGAACAGTTTGGAGGTTCCTCAGAAAGCTAAAAATAGAGGTACCATATGATCCAGCAATACCATTCCTGGATATATACCCAAAAGTACAAAACTCAGTATATTGAAGAGATATCTGCACTCCATATTTGTTGTAGCACTGTTCACAATAGCCAAGATGTGGAAGCAACCTAAGTGTGCACCAACAGATAAATGGATAAATAAAATGTAGTACACATACACAGTGGAGTACTATTCAGCCATAAAAAAAGAATAAGATATTGTCATTTGCAACAACATGGATGAAAATGGAAGACATTATGTTAAGTAAAATACCCCAGTCACAGAAAGACAGACATGTCATAGTTTCACTTATTTGTAGGAGATAAAAATCAAAACAATTGAACTCATGGAGATATAGAGTAAAAAGTTGGTTACCAAAGGCTACAAAGGGTGAGAAGATCAGTAGAAGTGGGGATGGTTAATGGGGAAAAAAAAAGTTAGAAAGAATAAGACCTAGTATTTGATAGCATAAGAGTATGACTATAGTTAATAATAACTGTACATTTTAAAGTAACTGAAAGAGCATAATTTGACTGTAACACAAAGCATAAATTCTTGAGAAGATGGATACCCAACTTTCCATGATTTGATTATTGCATATTGCATGCCTGTGCCAAAATATCTAATATATCCCATAAATAAATACACCTACTATGTGCCCACAAAAATTAAAGATTAAAACAAAACAAAAAAACCTACAAACCATTCCTCTCTGAAATTCATCACCTCCAAAGGGTTTGAATATCAACAGGGAATTAGCATTTATTTTTTAATTTAACAAAAGTATCTTGTTAAAATGCTAATATCCAGTTTTGAGCTAAAAGTGATTGTTTAAAGTCAATTAATGTAATCTACCATGTCCACAGATTAAGAGAAAAATCACATGACTATATCAATAGATGCAGAAAAAGCATTTGATAAAATCTAACACCAATTTATTATCATAACTAGGAATAGAAGGGAACTTCCTCAACTTGGAGAACATCTTCAAATTACCTATAGCTAGCATCATATTTAATGGTGAAAACTTGAAGCTTTCCCACTAATATCAGGATCAAGGTATTTCCTCTCATCTAACTAATTCAATAAGACCTAACTAATTCAATAAGACCAAAAAGGAAAGTTATACTGATTGGGAAGGAAGAAATCGTTATCTTTTTCTCTCACATGACATGAACATGAATGTAAAAATTCAAAATAATCAACAAAACACCTTCTGAAACTAATAAGTCATTATAGCAAGTTTGCAAAATACATACTTAATATATAAAAGCCAATCACTTTCCTACATGTCAGTAATGGCCAAGTGCAAAGTGAAATTAAAAACACTATACTATTTACATTAGCACCCAAAATATGTAATAATTTGATGTAAATCTAAAAATATAGTATAAGAGCTATACGAGGAAAACTACAAAATCTGATGAAAAATGGTAGAACTAAATAAATAGAAATTATTCCATGTTGAAGGACAATAAGACTCAAAATTGTCCAGATGTCAGTGTTTTCCATCTATATCTCTTGATTCTATTCAATTCCAATCAAACTCTTAGCAGGTTATTTTGTGGATATCAAAAGCTGATTCTAAAATGTATATAAAGAGGCAAACGATCAGAATAGCATATTCAATGTTGAAAGAGATGAACAGATGACTGACTGACTTCAATACATAGTGTAAAACTACAGTATTCAAGGAAATGGCGTTCTGGCAAATAAATGAACACATAGATCCATGAAGAGTAGAGACCTCAGAAATACACCCACATGTAGTCTACTGATCTTTGACAAAAGAGCAAAGGCAGTATGATGGAGCAAAGGTAATCTTTTCAATAAATGGTGCTAAAACAACTTAAAATTTACATTCACAAAAATGTAGACAAAGGAGCTACACCATTCACAAATATTAATTCAAAATGGGTTACAGATCAAAATGTAAAATGCAAAGCTGTAAAACTCCTAGAATATAATATAGGAGACAATCTATATGATCTCAGGTATGACTATGACATTTTAGATATACATTAAAGGCACAATCCATGAAATAAAGAATAAGTTGGACCTTCTTAAAACTGAAAACGTCTGCTGTGCAAAAGGTATTTTGAAGAGAATTGAAGGATAAACCAGACTGAGAAAATATTTTCAAGAGACCCACAAAAGACTATTATCCAAAATATGCAAAAAAAAAAAACCACTTAAAACTTAATAAGAAAATGAGCAACTTATTAATAAAATAACCAAAGACCTGAACAGACAGCTCACCAAAGAAGGTATACAGATGGCAAATAAGTATATAAAAAGATGTTCCACATCTTATGTCATCTGGGAAATGCAAATTAAAACAATAATGAAATGTCACTATTCACCTTTTAGAATGGCCAAAATCCAGAAGGCTGACAAGACCAAATGCTAGAAAGGATGTGGGACAGCAAGAACCCTCATTTACTTCTTGTGGGAATGCAAAATGATACGACCACTTTGGAAAAGAGTTTGGCAGTGTCTTACAAAACTAAACATAGTCTTACAGTATGATTCAACAATTGCACTCTTTGCTGTTTACCCAAATGAATTGAAAATTTATGGCCCATAAAAACTTGCACATGAATGTTTATAGCGGCCTTATGTATAACTGACAAAACTTGGAAGGAACCAGAATATTCTTCAGAAGGTGAAAGGATAAACTGTGGTACATCTGACAATGGAATATTATTCAGTATTAAAAAAATACGAGCTATGAAGCTATGGAAGACATGAAAGAAACTTAAATGCATCTTGTAAGTGAAAGAAGCCAAAGTGAAAAGCTTACATATATATGATTCCACCTATATGAGCTTATGGAAAAGGAAAAATTATGGAGACAGTAAAAAGGTCAGTGGTTTTTAGCAATTAGCAGGGAAGGAATGATGAACAGGGAAAGCACAGAGGATTTAAGGCAGTGAATCTATTCTGTATGCTATTACAGTGGTGAACACGTGTTATTATACATTTATCACAACCCACAGGATTTATAGCACCAACAGCGAACTCTAATGTAATGTATGGAGATGAATCAATGTAGGTTCGTCTATTACAAAATATGTACCACTGTGGTGCAGGATGTTGATATGCACAACTGGGGAGGCTGTGCATGTGTGGGGACAGGAGCTATATTTGCCTCCATGTGTTTCCTGCCCAATTGTACTGTGAACCTTAAACTTCTTTTTACAAAGTTTATTAATTTAAAAATTGTAGTTTTAAAATTCTTGATCTATTATCATTTGGCTGCTTATGCTTCTGTGGTGCAAAAATTCAGAAGTCAACAGATACAGATTTAATTTCTGCCTGTGTGACTTTAGGCAAGTTATTTCACCTCTTTTATACTCAGATATCTGATCCATTAAATGGGGTTAAAAAGTCTGTTTCTGGGCTCTTTGTAAGTTATCGGTGTAAATATTATCACTGTAATAACATTATTCTTACTGAAAATAATCCCTCTTATTTAAATCGAATTCATTCTAATTAAATAATGTTGTACTACAAGAAAATTGTGTGAGTTGTCATTGTTTTTAAAATTTCATTTTTCTTTTGCAATGTATTATGCAGCTATTTTTTAGAAATACTATTTAGTTGCTTAAAAGTAATATACTGTCTCAGTTTGGTGAAGAGTTTCCCATTTTTTTCTCCTCTTTCTGTTTCTAATGGTTTTGCTCAAATATTCTCTACTTTTTAATTTTTTAATTTTTTTAGACATGGGATCTTGCTATGTTTTCCTTGAAGTCCTGGGCTAAAGTGATCCTCCTACCTTGGCTGGCCTCCAAAACTGCTGGTATTATAGGTGTGAGTTACCATGCCCACATCTCTAGCCTTTCTGGTTTTATATGCTTGATCTGCCAATTTCTAATATATGTAAGTTAAAGTTATCCTTTTTATTTTGAATGCATTTTTTACTGTTAATTCTGTTTTCTTTTTTAATCTGTAATTCTGCTTATGGTTTTGTTTGATAGATACTGAGCATTTCTAACTTGAAAATCAGAAGTCCAAAATGCTCCACAGTCTGAAACTTTTTGAGCACCAACATCACATAACAAATAGAAAATTCCACACCTGACTTCATGTTACAGGTGGCAGTCAGAATGCATGCACACAACAAAGAGTTTATTCAACATTCCCAAGGGAAAAAAAGACTTTTCCCAGACCCCTTAAGCTGTGATGTATCTTTTACTTGAATACCAAGATTCCTCCACATGAGCACTCTCCCAAAAGGTAATAATATGGCAGATGTCCAGGGTGGATATGCCAACAGATGGTTCCCATGATGCCCTACGTCGGGCTAAGTCCTACATGAATTGCTTAATGCATGTTTTTTTGCTTGTGGTGTAAAGATATTGTTGAAAATATCAAAAAGGCCCACAGATACCCTTATGGGTAATAATGATAAGAAAAAGAGGAAGCATTTATATTCATCTATAGCACAGAAAATCAAGGTGTTGGAGACACTGGACTGGGGTGTAAGTATGAAATGTTGTAAGGAAAAGTATTGTGTTAGAATGACCAACATGTATGACCAGAAGAAACAGAAGGATAAATTCTCGAAGTTCTATCATGACAGTGATAAACAGAAGTTAGTAAAAAAAAAAAAAAGAAAGAAAAAAAAAAGGAAAAACACTGCATAATGCTAAAAATGAAGACCTTGATTGTGTATTAAAATAGTGAATCTCTTACTGTCACAGTGAACACATGACACTTAATGGTATGCAGATTATAAAAAAGGCAAACATTTATCACAACAAACCAAAAGTTGAAAAGAACTGTGAATATTCAACAGAATGGTTGTAGAAATTTAAGAAATAATAGCATTATATTTTTTAAATTTGTAGTGATAAAGCATCTGTTGATCATAAAGGAACAGATTCATTGATAAGTTTTCCCAGGTCATTGCTGATAAAAGCCTGATGCCATAACAAGTTTATACAGTTGAAAAAGCATCTTTGTTTCTGTATTATTGCCCCTTAAAGACACTGACTAACAGCTTATGAGAGAGCCTTTTTAGGAATTAAGAATGCCAAGAATAGAATAATTGCTGGGATGTGCTAATGCCACAGACATGCATAAGCATAAACTTGCTGTAATAGGAATAAGCTTGTGTCCTCATTGTGTTAAAGGAGTAAATTTTTTACCAGTTTATAATTATGCTAAAAAGGCATGAATCTCCACAGCCATATTTTCTGATAGGTTTCACAAATGTGTTGTACCAACAGCTCATGCTCACTGCAGGGAAGCCAGACTGGATGATGATGATAAGATTTTGTAATTCCTTGACAACTGTTCTGCTCATTCTCCAGGTAAAATTTTTATCAAAAATAATATTTATGCCATGTACTTTCACCAAATGTGACTTCATTAATTCCATGTGACCAGGATATCCTTAGATTAATGAAAAGTAAATATAAAAATACTATCTTGAATGCCTGCTAGCAGCAGTAAACAAAGGCATGGGTGTGAAAGGTTCTCAAAGGAGTTTAGCATGAAGGATGCTATATATGCTGTTGCCAATGCTTGGAACACAGTGACTAAAAACAGAGTTGTGCATGCCTGGCACAATCTCAAGCCTGTGACTATGTTCAGTGATAATGATAAACAAGGTGGTGACTTTAGAGGATTCCATATGTCAAGTGAGAAAAAAATGATGTCTAACATCCTTAAATATGTAAAAATGTATCTTTGGAGTCTCTCAATAAACTGGAAGAAGTGAATATCAAAAAAATGTGGAGTGGATACATAATATTTGTACACTTATGTACATTTAATAGCTACATGTCCTATTTTGATAAAAGCATTCAATATGTAATGATAAAATCAGGATATTTTTGTTTCTAAAAGTAATCAGATGGCTGCCCCTTGCAAACGAAATTATAGCAGATAGCCAACTGTATTCCCACCACTAAGGGTCTCTAGATATTTTAAGTAGTAAATAATTTGACTTACGAAATTAAATTTTTGTAAACATTGTTGAAAGAGTAAAGATATATGTTTAAGTCTATAAATGATTTCTAAAATAATACTCAACTGACCCACTCTTGGTAAGAGCTATTATCTCTGGGGGTATGTTGGAATGGAAAAGCTATCATACGCAGGGGGGGCCTCTAATCTCCACATCCAAGCAGATCTCTAAGCAGCTGGAGCTCCCACTCACCTGGATCAATGGCCTTAGCTGCCCTACTCTTTGTATGAAGTGACCATGGTGAAGCCGGGCCATCTCAACTCCTAACACAGGCATAACTCTAGGCATTCAGGTCACTCACTCGACTGAATCAGCAGCCTGAGCCACACCATCCTGTTTGTGCAGAGACTGTGATGCAGTGGTGCTCCCTATGCTCCATGCCCAGAAAGCTCTCTGGGCATCTAGAACACCCATTCCCCAGAAGCAGGAATTTAGACCACCTCCCCTCCTCATGCAGAGAACTTGAGGCTAAGGTGGTTTCCCATCTCTACACCTAGGAACGCTTCTGGGTGCTTGGGCCACCAGGTGGGATCCACTCAACACTGGTGCTTGTACTTGCCACTGGGGGACCCATAGGTGGGTCTGCCCTGTGTGGCCCCACCTATCGTGTTCCCTTCCTTCCAGGCCTGACTAGGGAGCTCAGATCACTGTGTGCTCCACAGATTAGCCCATTACCTGAAGCAACAGAGAGCTCCTTCCAGTAAACAAGGATCAAGTAGATATCCATCTGTGTTGGTCTCAGCTTGCTCTTTCCCATAAGTGCCATCTACACCACTTGAAAAGGTTCAAACACATAGCCTGATAACAGAAGGACATAGGACAATAGAAGTGAAGCCAAAGACCCTACCTAATATTCTCTACAAAGACCCTACCTAATATTCTCCCCTATTGAGGTGGGAAAGGAAAAGAAAAAAACATGCTATCCACATGAAAATTAGTACAAAAATTAGAAGTGCCAGTGTCTTAAGCCAAAAAGGAACCAGCACAGGAATTCTGGCACCATGAAAAATCTGATGTGACACCAACAAGGATCACACTAACTCTCCAGCAATGGTCCCTAACAAAAATGGAAGCTAAGAAATGACAGATAAAGAATGTAAAATATGCATGGCAAAGAAGCCAAACAAGATCCAAGACAAGTTTGAAAATCAACAAACAAAAAACTTCTAAATCAATCCAGAAAATGAGGGAAGAGATAAGCATCTTAAAAAGAAATCAATCAGGGCTTCCGGAATTGAAAAACACACTTAAAGAATTTTAAAATACAATTCAAAGCTTTTTTTTTTTTTTTTTTTTTTTTAGGGCATTCGCAAAGAAAAGATATTCCCATGAAGAATTTCATATCCCAGCAAAGCACTAGCAAAGGAGAAATAAAATATTTTCCAGACAAGCAATTACTAAGCGAATTTGTTACCATTAGACCAGACCTACAACAGATCATTATGGGTCTTCTAAACTTGAAAATGAAAGAAAAATACCTGCTACTACAAAAACACACTTAAGTACATAGCCCATAGACCCTATAAAGCAACTATGCAATAGAAACTACAAAGCAACAGGCTAACAACTTCATGATAGGATCAAAACCTCACATATCAATAGTAATATTCAATGTAAATAGTCTAAACCTCCCACTTAAAAGGCATAGAGTGGCAAGTGGAATAAAAAAAAGCAAGATCCTTCCACTCCTATCTTCAGGAGACCCATCTCACTTTTAATGATACTCATAGACTCAATGTAAGGGGTTGTAGAATAATCTTCATGCAAATGGAAAACAGAAAAGAGCAGGACTACTATTTTTATATCAGATAGAACAGATGTTAAACCAACAAGAGTAAAAATGGACAAAGAAGGGCATTACATAATGATAAAAGGATCACTTCAACTAGACCACTTAGCTATTTTAAATATATATCCACCCAACATTGGAGCACTCAGATTCATAAAACAAGCATTTCTAGATGTACAAAAAGAATTAGCCACACAATAATGATGGGTGACTTCAACACCTCACTGATGTAGCTTTAGACAGACCAATTTGTTCTTTGTTAGGTAGAAAATTAACAAAGAAATTCTGAACTTAAATTCACCACTTGACCAATTGGACCTAATAGACGTCTGCAGAACACCCAACAACCAACAGAATATATTTTCTTCTCATGTGCACACAGAACATACTCTAAGATTGACCACACACTTGGGCATAAAGCGAGTCTCAATAAACTAAAAAAATTGAAATCATGCCAACCGTACTCTTGGACCACAGTAGAATGAAAATAGAAATCAATACCAAAAGATCTCTTCAAACCATACAATTACATGGAAATCGAACAACTTGCCCCTGAATCACTTTTGCATAAACAATAAAATTTAGGAGGAAATAAAAAAACTCCTTGAAACAAATGAAAATAGAGACACAACATACCAAAAGCCAGAGGTGTTGGTGTGCAGCAAAAGCAGTGTTAAAAGAAAAGTTTATAGTGATAAACATCTACATCAAGAAGTTAGAAAGGTTGCAAATTAAAGATAAAACACCACATCTAGAAAATAAACAACTAAAATCAGAAGAGAATTAACAAAATTAAAACTGAAAATTTCATACAAAGAATCAACAAACTTTAAAGGGATAAACAAGATCAATAGACTAAACAAAGAGAAATAGATAAACAAAGAGAAAAAGGGAGAAGATCCAAATGAGCATAATCCAAACAACAAAGGTGACATTACAAGTGATATCACAGAAATACAAAAGATCCTCAGAGAATGATATGAACACATTAATGCATACAAAGTAGAAAATCTAGAGAAAATTGATAAATTACTGGAAACACACAACCTCACAAGATTGAATCAGGAAGAAATTGAAACCCTGAAAGACAGATATTGAGTTCTGAAATTAAATAATAAAAAAAAAAGCTTACCAACCAAATAGCCCAAACAAACAAACAAAACAAACAAACAAACAAACAAAAACCCAAAGCCCTGGATCACAGGGATTCAAATTCTACCAGCTGTACAAAGAAGAACTGCAACCACTTCTAATGAAACTATTCCAAAAGGTTGAAAAATGGATTCTCCCTAATTCCTTCTACAAAGTCAGCATCACCTTGATACCAAAACCTGGCAAAGACACAACAACAAAAAAAACTACAGGCCAATACTCCCAATGAATATAGATGCAAAAGTCGTCAACGAAATTCAAGCAAACGAAACCCAATAGCACATCTACGAGGTAATCAGGCTGGGTACAGTGGCTCACACCTGTAATCCCAACATTTTCGGAGGCTGAGGCAGGTGGATCACCTGAGGTCAGGAGTTGGAGACCAGCCTGGCCAACATGGCAATACCTTGTCTCTATCAAAAATACAAAAATTAATCAGGCGTGGTGGCATTCACCTGTAAACCCAGCTACATGGGAGGCTGAGACATGAGAATTGCTTGAACCTGGGAAGTGGGGGTTGCAGCGAACTGAAATAGCACCGCTGCACTCCAGCCTGGGCAACACAGTGAGACTCTGTCTCCAAATAAATAAAGAGTAATTCATCACAATCAAGTAGGCTTTATTCCTGGGATGCAATGTTGGTTCAACATATGCAAATCAATAAATGTGATTCACCACATAAACCAAAAGAAAAACAAAATCCATATGATCATCTTAAGAGACACAGATAAAGCTTTCAATAAAATCAAACATCCTTTTATGATAAAAACCCTCAACAAACTAAGCATTGAAGGAACACACTTCAGAATAATAAAAGCCATCTATGACAAGCCTAACAGCCAATATCATGCTGAATGAGCAAAAACTGGAGGAATTCCTCTTAAAAACAGGAACAAGACAAAGATGTCTATGATTGTAACTCCTATTCAGCATGGTACTGGAAGTCTTAGAGTAATCAGGCAAGAGAAAGAAATAAAAGGCATCCAATTAGAAAAAGAAGTCAAATTATCTCTCTTCACTGACAATATGACTCTACCGATACAATATCCTAGACACTCTGCCAAAAGACTTTTAGAACTGATGAATTATTTCAGTAAAGTTTCAGGATACAAAATCAATGTACAAAAATCAGTAGCATTTCTATAAACCAAAACTGTTCAAATTGAGAGACAAATCAAGAATGAAATCCAATTCAAAATAGCCACACAACAAAATAAAATACCTAGAAATACATCTAACCAAGGAGGTAAAAGATCTCTACAAGGAGATCCACAAAATAGTGCTAAGAGAAGTCATAGATGACACAAATAGAAAAACATTCCATGCTCATGGATCAAAAGAATCAATAGCATTAAAGTGATCATACTGCCCAAAGCAATTTACAGATTCAGCACTGTTCCTATACAACTACCAAGGTCATTTTTCATATTCTAAAATTCATATGGAACCCAAAAAGAACCCCAAATAGCCAAAGCAATCCTAGGCAAAAAGAACAAAGCCAGAGACATGACATTACTCATATTACCTGACTTCAAACTGTACTGTAAGGCTGCAGCAACCAAAGCAGCTTGCTACTGGCACAAAAGCAGACACACAGACTGATGAAACAGAATAGATAACCCAGACATAAAGCTTCACACAACAAATTGATCTTTGAAAAGGTCAACAAAGATAAACAATGGGGAAAAGAGTTCCTATTCAATAAATGGTGCTTGGATAACTGGTTAGCCATATGCAGAAGAATAAAACTGGACCCCTGCTTTTCATGATATACAAAAATTGACTCAAGATATGTTAAGGGTTTAAATGTAAGACCTCAAACTATAAAAATTATACAAGAAAACCTGAGAAATGCCCTTCTCGCCATCAGCCTTGACCAAGAATTTATGGCTAATTCCTGAAAAGCAACTGCAACAAAGAAAAATTGACAAATGGAACCTAATTAAATTTAAGAGCTTTTGCACAGCAAAAGAACCTATCAACAGAGTAAACAGACAATCTACAGAATAGGAAAGAATATTCCCAAACTATGCATCTGACAAAGGTTTAATATGCAGAATATATAAGAAAGTTAAATCAACAAGTGAGAAACAAACAACCCCATTAAAAATAGACAAAGGATATGAACAGAAGCTGCTCAAAAGAAAGCATATAAGCAGCCAACAAACCTATGAAAAAATGCTCCACATCACTAATTATCAGAAAGATGCAAATCAAAACCACAATGAGATACCTACCATCTCACACTATTCACAATGGCTATTATTAAAAAGTCAAAAAGTAACAGATGTTTACAAGGCTGCAGAGAAAGGGCAATCCTTATACACTGTTGATGGGAATGTAAATTAGTTCAGCCATTGTGGAAACCAGTGTGGAGATTTTTCAAGGGATGTAAAACAGACCTACTATTTGACCCAGCAATCACATTACTGCATATATACCCAAAGGAAAGTAAATCATTCTACCAAAAAGACACATGCACTTGTATGTTCATTCACAATAGCAGAGACTTGGAATCATCCTAGATTCTCATCAACAGTGGACTGGACAAAGAAAAATGTGGTACATATATACCATGGAATACTATGCAGCTATAAAAAGAATATAAAATCATGCCCTTTGTAGCAACGTGGATGCAGCTAAAGGCCATTATCCTAAGCAAGTGATGAAGGAACAGAAAACCAAACACCATGTGTTCTCACTTATAAGTAGGAGCTAAACATTTAGTATACATGGGCATAAAGATGGGAGCAATGGACATTGGAGACTGCTAGAGAGAGGAAGGAGGAGGGAGAGGGCTGAGGGTCTGCCTATTGGGTGCTAGGCTCATTGCCTGGGTGACTGGATCATCTGGATCCCAAACCTCAGTGTCATGTGGTGTTCCCATATGACAGAACTGCACATGTACCCTCAGATTTAAAGTAAAATTTGAAATTATTAGAAAAAAAAAGACCCATATGGATATGAAGCTGAATTTTTGAATTCAGGAAGAGCAAAATAGTAGGGCTAATAAATAAATTCAAAATCTTGTGCTTTCTTATGATTAGAAGGTATTCACTCTGATATTTTTTCCAAAGCCTATATTCCCAGTCTAATTAAGTGAAAAGATCAGATAAATCCAAATTGAGGGTCATTTTATAAAGTATTTATAAAGTCAGTGCTTTTCAAAATTGTCAAGGTCATGAACAAGGAAAGATAGGCAACTGTTCTACATCAGAGGATACTTGGGAGACATGCTGACTAAATGCAGTGGAGAATCCTGGAATGGATCCTAGAACAGAAAAGGGATATGAGTGGAAAAATAGACAAAATTCCAACATAGTTTGTGGTTTAGTTAATAAAACTGTACTAATGTTAGTTTCTTAGTTTTGAAAAATGTACCTTGGTTATCTAAGATGTTAGTTGACATTGAGGGGAACTAGAGAATATATGAGAATTTTCTGTACTGTCTTTGCAGCTTTCCTGTAGATCAAAAATTATTTCAAAATAAAAAGATTGTATTAAAAAAAAATAAAGAAGATCTAGAAAATCTAAATAGAGCAATTAAAATGGAAGGAATAAAATAACTATCATAGGGCTACCTTTCCCAAAAAGAAAACAGAAAAGCAACCACAACTTCCGTCAGCGTAACTCCTTCTGGATACCTAGAAATTTGGGGAGAAAAAATCTTTTATCCTGGAATGCCAGATCAGAATTATTTCTCTGCTATTGCTGCTGCCTTAATGATGTCTCAAATTCTTGGAAGCTAAAGAATGGGTAATGGAACGCTGTTGTGAAGACAGTTCATGTTCTTCAACTATTCTAGTTTTATTGCTACTTGTATTGCTTTCTAATCCCTTGGGGAAAAAAATGTGTGCAGATAGATAGATAGATAGATAGATAGATAGATAGATAGATAGATAATGATACATACATAGTTTAGATGGATTCCCATACACTTCGATTTTTAGTTCCTTCCACACTTTTATTTTTTCTGTAGCTATTAACTTCTCAATTATTGATTGCCTATAATAACTTTCCTGTAGATTTACGTGTTTTAATTTTGATGTAGAGGCTTCTTTTGAGCCAGGCATGGACTTTTAAGTTTTGTTCCTCCCTCGTCTTTTCTTCTGTGTTCACCTATCTCTGTGGAAGGACTTTTCATTTTTCCTTCACACATACTTTTGGTCTCCTTGTCCAGAAGCAGGTCAACTTTGGTTCTTAGGGGCTTCTACCCTGAGTGGATATTGAAAACATACTCAGTATCTATTTCCCACAGAGTAGTAGAATATCTTGATGCCCTCTGCTGCTGTACTATGAGCTCAGCAGATTTAAAGCTTTAGCCCCATTCATAGCATTTTGCATTTTTTCTTTTGATTCACAGCAATTCATGTGTTTTTTTTAATTGCTATCACTTTTTAATAGTATGAATACTTTAAACATATTTTCCTTATCACTGCTGACTTTGATATTGTGGAATGGCCTCAAATGTAAACTTTTATTGACATCCTTTGGATGTCTTTATTTTTATATCTTCTAGATATGTAGAATTTGTAAATTGTAAACTGTCACTTAAAAGTTTGGTAGGAAACGATCAGAGGCTGACCCCTTTATGTGACATGTGAGCACTCATGAGTGTAGGCTAGAGATGGAAGTTTTTCTCATACTACATGTGGGAGTCACAGAACAGGCACTGAAAATACATTATTTTAAGTGTAGCAAAGCCGCAGTGGGCAATTGCTTGCTAGATGCTGACAGTCAGGAAAGGGTTTATACATAATAATGTAATCTTTAGATAAAGATCTAACTATTACCCCATTAGACAGTGTATGTAGTTAAGGGAAAGTCAGGCACACTTTTTAAACTCTCTGTGTGTACTGAATGCTTTTCATTTTAAAATGAGGAAAGTGACAAATGGAATGAAGGAGGAAAGGAAGTAGCCAGGGAAGAAATGAGGCAGAGAGGGAAGGAAAAAAGAAAAGAAGAAAGGGAGACAAACACAAGATTTATGTATACAAGATTATTGCAGAAGACCTAATGAAGTTCTACTCCATGATCTAGAAGAAGAAAATATCTCCGAACATTATTTGCTGTTGGAAAGAGAAAAAAGGTTTAGAAAACACTTGGAGGCTTTAGAGTTAAAATGGTGGTAGATAACATATGTATTATATTGTTCCTTCCAATCACCAATTAGAGAACTCATGGAGATTCAGCAATAACCTGAAGTGAACCAAATAAGAAAAGACTACAGACCTAAATCTGGGTAAGCATTCTGCTTGATAAGTCATGACACATTCTTATAATATATACAAAACAATCCACATTCTGGACCGAAATAAATCCCCTAAATAAGGTAGGACATAAAAAAAAAAAAATCAGAACACAGTGAACAGCCCTATCTCCAACATGCATTGGCTTCTCTCCCTCTTATACCTAAGCAGAATGAGGTTGATCCAAATGTTATGTTCAGAAGTATAGAATTGAAAAAGCAAGCAGCAGCACTGGGGAAGAAGTAAAGGAATTAGATAGGATATAGCTTTTTATGTTCTAAGAAAATTCCAACAGTAAGTGAATGTTGGAACAAGAGAATCTTAGCGTTGAGGCAGCAGATGATCCAAGTACAGTTTATAGAACTACTCTACGAATTGCAAATCAAGCTTAGGCTGGTGCTTCAGGCTGAGATTTAAGAGGATAAACCACCTACTACTCAAATAGTGACAGGAGCTGTGAGACCTGGTATCTACCCTAAGGGCAAATACTCTACCCATTCAAGGCAAATAAAAATACATCTGTGAATTACCAAAAGAACATAAAGAAAAAGAAAATTATACCTAATAGTCATAAGAAAAATATAACTTTCAAAATAACCTTCATAAGAAAAATAGACTGTTTTTTTAAGGCAAGCAGCAGCTTGTTGTCTTCGAAATAATGCAAGAGGAAATGAGTTACGTGAAGCAGAAACAAGAAGCCTTAAGGAGAAAACTGAGTGAGTTAAGATGAAAGGCGGGGTGGAGGGGCCTGGCACCATCAGAGTGGCATAATAAAAATCCACATTGGAGGTAGTCCCAATTGGATTTGATTATAGAAAATCAAGTTAGTCGTGTGGAGTATAAATTTGAGAGGCTTACCCAGAATGCAGAGAAAGGGGAATGATTAAAAACTAGTTAAATAACATGTGAAAAGATAAAGAACAGAAATCCAATCCAATAATTAAGAATTATTAATTTTCTGGAGAAGAAACAAAAGCAAGTATAAACAGAATTATTTCTTGATCTAAAAACAAATGAACAAGCAAATAAACAACACCTGAAATCATATAAATAAGCTAATCAATTTAAGAGCGGGGTAGGCTAAATAATGGCCCCCCCCCAAGATATTTACATCCCAATCTCTGAAATCTACGAATGTCACCCTGTACAGAAAAGGGACTTTGCAGATATTATTAAATTAAGGATTTTAACATGGGAAGATGATCCTGGATTATCTGGGTGGGCTCTAAATGTAATGACAAGTGTCCTTAGGAAAGGAGAGTATGGGATATTTTACCACAGAAGTGGGGAAGTCAGTTTGACCAGGAAAGCAGACATTGGAGTGATGCAGCCACAACCCAAGAAATGCCAGCAGCCGCCAGAAACTGGAAGAGGCAAAGAACAGATTCTCCCCTGGAGCTTCCAAGAAGGAGCCAAGCCCTCCCAACAAACCTTTATTTCAGCCCAGTGAGATTTATTTTGGATTTCTGCTTTCCGGAATTGTAAAAGAAAACATATGTGTTGTTTCAAGCTGTTATATTTTTGGCAATTCATGACAGTAATAGGAAACAAATACAGATTAACATATTAATCTATTTAGGATTCTTGAAAAATATTTGTAACTCAAGAGAGAAATTAGGTCTAAAAACATCCAAGAAGAAAAGCAAAACAAAAATTAGCAAATAGACTTTTAAAAAAATATGTGACTGATCCCATGATTCCCCTGCACAAACTAAACTTCAGAATACAATTAACAAAGTTTCAGTTACAAAGAACTCAAAGAATTTCACTTATAGCCAAGTCAACATTCAAATTGTTCATATGAAAACTTAACTTTAACTGAGACTTGGTAGATTTCAAAAGATATATTTTCAAAAATAATTAAAAACTACCCTGTCTCTACTAAAACAAACAAACAAACAGCCTGGCATGGTGGCAGGAGCCTGTAATCCCAGCTAGTCAGGAGGCTGAGGCAGGAGAAACGCTTGAACCCGAGAGGTGGAAGTTGCAGTGAGTTGACTTCGCGCCACTGCACTCCAGCCTGGGCGACATTGCAAGACTCTGTCTCAGAAAAAAAAAAAAAAAACTACTCAAAACCTGAAACCATAGTATAAAGTGCTTTCACAAGATCATTGAAACTGGTAAACCAAACAATGTATATAAATAATCACAATTGAGACCATTGACAATCGGAATGAAAATATAAAACTTAATGTAAATTTTAATCTAAATAAAAATCTAAGATGCAAAATTTACATTATGGTTTTATGATTGGGAAAACAAAGGCAGATTATAAACATATGCTAAATTTTTTATCTTGAATGTGCAAAAACCAAATGCCATCCTTACCACATTTGTATTTTTCCCTTTTTTGATTTATGGAAATTTTCAAATATAGAAACAGCAGAAGACAAATACAATGTATATCTACATTTATACCACCCAGATTGATAACATTTTCTCATATTTGCTTTACCTTAAATTTGTTTCACGTTTTCAGAGACACACACCACACAAGCACAGTTATGTGTCATATGTTTCAGTCAAGACTGGAATGCATATACAACAGTGGTCTCATAAGATTATAATAATCCATTTTCACTGCACCTCTTCTATGTTTAGATATGCAAATACCATTTTGTTACAATTGTCTACAGTGTTCAGTACAGTAACGTGCTGCACAGGTTTGTAGCCTAGGAGCAATAGGCTAGACCACATAGCCCAGGTGTGTAGTAGGCTATAGCATCTAGGTTTGTATAAGTATACACTATGATGTTTGTATAATGATATTGCCTAATGATACATTTCTCAGAACATATCCACATCATTAAGCAACATACCTGTGTGTGTAACATATAAAATTTGCTTCCTCCATATTTTTTACCCAAAAAGTAAAATTCTACTATCTTTTGAAAAGAAAAAGTATTTAATGGCCAATTGGTAGTACTACAGAGGAACTTCCAACCACATCACACAAAATGAAACACTGTAATACTTCATTTTGTACCTTGCGTGCTCCTGTTGATGGGCATTTAGCTGGTGTTTTGCTCTTATAAATAAGCTACATAAAAAACCTTGTGCATATGTTGTTTTATATTTGTGGAGGTCTATCTTAAAGGTGGATTTCATGAAGTGAAATTCCTAGGTTAAAGGGAGAATGTATAGGTAATTTTTCTTGATAGTGCCAAGTAATTCTCCAGTGGATTTGCACAATTTTTCATGCTTATCAGCAATACATAATAACTATTCTCCAAACCTTTGCCAACTAAGTGTGTGAACAAACTTTTGAATTTTTGCCAACCTGCTAGTAAGAAGTGGTATTTCAGGGTAATTTTGATTTACATTCTCTTTGTGTAAGTGACACTGAGCATGTGTTCATGTTTTTAAGGATCATTTGTCTTGCTTTTCTTTGAATTATTCTCATATTTATTATCATTTTATTTAATTTTTATGAGCTCTTTATTTACTTGGGGATTATTCCTTTGTTTATGTGAGAAGTTGGAAATATTTTCTCCTAGTTGATCATATTAATTTTGCTTATGGAACTTCTCCTCCAACCCTGACCTAAGCATCCCCCATCACACAGGCTTTTTATTCTTCAGGTATTTGAATTTATCAGGCCTCTTACTACTTCTGAGTTTTGAGTCAGCAATTATCAGAAAGGTCTTTCATGTTCCCAGATTACAAAGGAATTAATGCATATTTTACTCCAGTGAATCTATGGTTTCATTTATCTTACACATAGATTTCTGACCCACTTATGTTTTTCTAAATGCTTCTCCAGTTATCTCAACAAATGTTTTAAAGTCTCTATTTTCCCCCACATATTTTAGGAGTCAATTTTACCATATACTACATTTAATTTTATATTTACCCTTTGCCTGTTTTTTCTCCTTTTAGGAGGTTTTTACCTGCCTGTTCTGCATTACTTGTTTTTCACACACACACAAAAAAATTATTCAGATTGCATTTAATTTATATATTAACATGGATGAATTGGCATATTTATGTTGAATTATGCTGCCTAAAAATAAAAATGTCTTTCCATGTATTCAAACCTCTCATTGTGATATTCATGTTTAGTCTCATTCTTTCTAAATTTTGTACTTTTCTTCTTTGTGTTTCTGGGCATTTTATCTTTTCCTCCTGCCTAAATCTTCTCCTCCATTATATCTTCTAATGGGTTATTATTTGTTAAATGAAATTTATTTTGTATATTAATTCTTATTCTGCTACCCCACTGAATATTCTTACAGTTATTTATTGTATTGATTTTCTTAGGTACATTATTCTATCATATGGCAATAGACATAATCTTATCTATTCTTTTCCAGTGCTTATATATCTCAATATCTCTTACCTAATAGCATTTACCAGCACTTAAAATAAACCTCCAAAAAAATCACATGGGTAACAGTATTCAGATCTTCAATCTTTTTGACCTTGGTGCTAAAGTGTCCACTGTTTATACAATTTTTTTTAAAACAAAAGCTGACTTTTGAAATAAGGTATATGTATTTTACAATACTAATAAAATATCCATTGATTTTTCTTACATTAACTGTTTTGGTCTGTTTATATTAAATGAGTAATTGGTATTGAATTTTGTTGAATGCCTTTTCAACATTAGTAGAGGTGATCAGAACAGTGCTTTCATGAATATGTGAAGTATATTAATATTGAATTATCCTCATATTACTATAATAAATTTGGTCATGATTTATTATTTAATATGCTAAAATTATGTTTGCTAATATTTTATTTAGGATTTTTCTCTAATTTTTATTTGTGCAATATAAACATTGTACATAGTTATCAATGTTTCCTTTATTCAAACTATATTTGGAGGTGGCTTTTTTTTCATGTCCTAAAAAAGTAGTATTGGAATTATGTGTTTTGGGCTAAATGTGTAGAATTTGCCTTGATAATATTTTACTATATTTTTTTTTTGTGGGATGTGGGGCTGGGATAACATATCATACATTTTAGATAAATTTATCTGTTGATTCAATGGAAGTTTGTCAATTTAGTTTTCTTTGTCCACTTGAGTTGATTTGGGTTATCATATTTTTGCTAGGATATTATGCAATTATTTTATTATTTAAAGGTATTTATAAAAATGTGTTCAAAATAGCCTTATTTTTTTAAATTTTCTGAATTTAAATGTTTATTTTCTTGTAATATCTCATTTTGTGTATTTTTACTTTTATCCTTTTAATTTTCTTGGTTAAATTAGCTAATAATTGTTCTGTTTTGTCTATTCTTTTTAAATAATCCATATTTGATTCATTTATTTCTGTTATTTTTCTGTTTTCTATTTTTCTGTGTTAACCTTTATTGTATTCTTTCTTTTCACAATATTTTATTATCAAAAATGTGATGACCAGCCGGGCGCGGTGGCTCACGCCTGTAATCCCAGCACTTTGGGAAGCCAAGGTGGGCGGATCACGAGGTCAGGAGATGGAGACCATCCTGGCTAACACGGTGAAACCCCGTCTCTACTAAAAAAAAGTACCAAAAAATTAGCCAGGCGTGGTGTCGGGCACCTGTAATCCCAGATACTTGGGAGGCTGAGGCAGAAGAATGGTGTGAACCCGGAGGCGGAGTTTGCAGTGAGCCAAGATGTCACCACTGAACTCCAGGCTGGAGACGGAGCAAGGCTCTGTCTCTCAAAAAAAAAAAAAAGATGGTCTTATTGCAGTCTTCTACTTATATTAATTTAGCATTTACTTACAAATAATATTCCTGTTAGTATTTTAATTGTATTGCACAGGGGCTAATATGTAGTGCTTTTCTTATCCTTTTTAAAGAAATACTGCAATATTATATTCAAAAGCTTAACTGTGTGTTTTAAAATTTGTATTATGTATTTTTAACTTTAACATTTTATAGTGAATAAATATCATTTTTAATAATTTTATCTTATTGAACCTACTGAGATTTTCCTTTGTGAGCTAATATTCACTCATTTAAAAATTTCTGTGTGCACTCTCATTGGTGCAAGATCAATATATATTTTTAATTTTTTTTACTCATTATATATCTTAGATTTTCAATATTTTTACTTACATTTTAGTTGCTTAATTTTTCCATAAAAGCTGTGTTCAATTTTTGGTGTCCGTTTAAGTCCATTTCTTTTGTATCTTCTGAAGTTCCTGCCTCATGAAGATTACTGTATCTGGATGCATAGATGTTTATAATTATTTTATCTTCATTTTAAATTGTGATATTCAGCATTATAAATCTTTCTTTGTGTTAGTCAAAGTCATTTATATTTTCTCTGAATTCTGTCTTGGCAAATGTCAATCACAAGCTATGCTTTCTTGGTTTGTTGTTTTTTTTTTTTCATTTCCTTAGTATAGCTTTGCTTATTCCTTTACTTTTATTTATCTTGAAACTTGTGTTTGGCTTATAGTTTGGCTTGCTCTGGAAACCAATCTGAAACATGTTTATCATACTAGATGAGTTTAATTCTACTTAATAATTTTAAATATTTAAGAAACACAGTTATAAGAATGTTTAAAAAATAGAGTAACAGCTAATAAAATAAACAAAAATAATAGCTTATTAGTCATGGGAGAGTCTGCAATAAATCAATCCACAATCTCTGTGTAACAACAACAAAAAAAATTTAAGCTCCTAAATTTAAACAGACTAGAATTCCAATCTACTGCTTACTATCCAAGTACTTAGTAACTTAATTATATCTTAAAATCCTTATCTCTAAATGAAGGCAACAATAGCATACACATTATTGTTGTGTAAAGGTTTAAATGAGATAATAATGTAATAGTATTTGGCACATAGTATTTGTTATTATTTCTAGCAAAGTATAATAATAAATGTAGAGAACAGAATAACAGATACACAAATTAATCAGTTGTAATAAATGAAAATGAGTACTACATGAGTATTTAGACTGACACATGAGTATTTAGACTGAATTTAAAAGTATTATGTAATTATATGCTGTTTACATCATATCCAAATAATGTAATAGACAAAGAAAGCATAATAGCGATTACCCACAAATTTATTACTTATTCTAAAAAAAATGTTTAAGCCTATAAGAAGATAATCACAAGAAACTCCACTAATATAAGTGAGATTAACAGTCTTCTTGTTCTTTAGTACACTAGATAGATATGAATATGGAAATAGAGGGATTGAGACTAAAATTAACAAATGGCAAAATGACAAAACTCTTCATTTAAAAATAATACTGTTTTACAATGTGTACTTGTGTAAAAAGTGGGGCATGTAAGATGTAAAAGAAAAACTTTAAGAAATTCTCCAAACCAACACTTTACAAGTATTTTTTGATATAATGCTTTAAATTTTAATAATGGAATTTCAAATAAGCCAAAACATCTGAACTACTTTTTAATTTTTATAAAAATATTCTCCTAATCACCCTTAAATCCACAGTTAAATCATGAAAATATTTTTTTCTCAATATAGTAAACATTGGGAAGTATTTAGCCAAACCTGAAGTATGGGAGAAATTCATAACATTTATGAATAAATGTGAAAGTCAAAATAAAAACACCACATAACTATACACTAGAAATTAGGAAAGAGGTAGGAGGTACTGAGAAAGAACAGGGAAAACTTTTAAAAATTAAAAAAAAAAATAGAGTAAGCACAATGTATTAGTCTGTTCTCATGCTGCTAATAAAGACATACTCAAGACTGGGTAATTTATAAAGAAAAAGAGGTTTAATGGACTCACAGTTCCACATGGCTGAGGGTGCCTCACAATCACAAAGGAGAAGCAAAGTCACTTCTTACATGGCAGCAGGTAAAAGAGCTTGCTCAGGGGAACTCTCATTTATAAAACCATCAGATCTCATGAGACTCACTCACTTTTACGAGAACAGTATGGGAGAAACCGCCCCCATGATTCAATTATCTCCACCTGGTCCTATCCTTGACACGTGAGGATTATTACAATTCAAGGTGAGAGTTGTGTGGGGAAACAGAGCCAAGCCATATCACACAACAGTACTTTTTATCACTAAATCTTTTACTTTTAGATAAAACAAAATAAAATATGAACCAATGCAAGTAACTTTTTCAGGAGCAAATTAAGTCAAGAATAAAAGATGGAAAGCAATCTAAAAAGGAACTTGAAAGGAAAAATAACCACATGTTGAGTAGATTTATAATGTTATAAGAATATGTTAGCTGTAAGTCTTTTCTAATAAACTTGGCCCTTTCAAAAGAATGGAAAAATATAAATTATCTTCATTGAAGCTTGTTGTTTCAATTTTAATCTTTAATGTTTAATTTTGTTTCCATTTTAATCTTTAATGCATAAATATTAGATTTAAAGATATGATTAATCATGAAAAAACTTTGAAAGTTAACAAAGTCTACCTAAAAGGGTGCAGCAGGCAGTATTATGCCCTACTCAAGATGTCCACATTGGAATCCTCAGAGCCTGTGAATATGTCATGCTACATAACGAGGTGAAATTTAGGTTACAAATGGAATTAAGGTTGCTAATCGCTGACTTGAGATAATGTTATATTACTCTCTGGACCTCCTGTAATATAAAGACCCTTATAAGTGACAAAGGAAGGCAGGAGCATCAAAAATCAGAAAAGGAGATGTGTTAACGATGGAAGCAGAGGTCTGATGTGTTCCTTGCTTGGAGCATGAAAAGGAATTGTCACAAGCTAAAGAATGTGGGCCGTCTCTATAAGCTGGAAAAATCAAGAAAAGGGATTCTCCCTTAGAGACTCCAGATGGAATGAAGCACTGCCAATATCTTGATTGTAGCCTAGTGAGACCTATTTCAGACTTCTAACCTCTGGGAGAATAAGATAATACATGCATGTTGTTTGCAACCACTAAGATTATAATAATTTTTTACAGCAGCAATATGAAACTAGTACAAATGAAGAGATAATACATTTGTGTTGTTTGCAACCACTGTGTATGATAACTTGTTACAAGAGCAATGTGAAAGTAGTACAAATGACTTCAAGTCCAGATGTCAGATAGATAAATACATGATAGAAAAGTAGATAGATAAATGAAAAATCCAGTAACAATATTAGTAATACATACATAAAACAAAACATCAACAAACATATGCATATTTATTAATTGAGAACATGCTGAATGTAGCATGTAAAACAAATGGGAAAGGAGAAAGGGCATTGCACTATACTGTACTGAGTTATTTTATATGTGTTTATAGAGTCTGAAACGTTTTACAACATAGTGAAATTTTTCCTACCTACACGATACTTGAAATTAAATCCCAGAAGGATTAAAAATGTGAAAGTTTTTTTAAAAATAGAACCATAAAAATACTAAGAGAAAAATATTTGTAAATATACGTGAAGTTGGAGGTGAAGAGAGGCTTTTCACTTTGAACAATGTATTACAAGCCATTGAAAATTTTCTATATATGAAAAGACAAGTTAGAAGCAAGAAAAAAGTACTTCCTGCATAGGTAATGTTACTAAATATAAAGCTCTCTTACAAGTCCATTTATTTGCTCAAAAATTTAAAATAAAGTAGTTTTAAAAGGATAATTTTCAACAAATTAAATTTAGCAGAGTTTAACTGAGCAAAGCACAATTCATGAATCAGAGCCCTTAGAACCAGGGGAGGTTCAGAGAACTCCGGTATCCAATAATGGGTAGGGAGTATTTATAGACAGAAAATAAAAGTGAAGTACAACTTAATTGGTACAGCTTAGAGTTTGATTTATTAGACATAATCTGATCTGTTGGCAGCCTGTGATTGGCTCGGACTCGGCTATTTGTTATGTTACTAAATTAGGTTTTTAGTTCGTTTATATATTAAGGTAGGTTGCAGCTCGTTATGTAGGAACTCAAAGTGTGAAGACTGCCTCAGTCCAATGGCTTCCTGCTTATTTAATTTTATAATAGCAATTCACAAATGAAGTATATGCATGTTTAATAAATGCATACTTAAATTCTTTAATGTTACTTCTTAGTAAGAGAGGTGCCAATTTAAGACACAATAAAGCATACTTTTTCCCTAATAAACTAGCAATGATTATAACATAGGAAATTGGTCATTGTTGACTAGAAAACGAGAATCTCATAAAACTGCTGGTGGAGGTATACATTTGTAAGAGCAATCTTGACAAGAAATGGCAGTATTTAAATATTTAAACATATACCTATGCTTTGACTTGAAAATTAGCATTTACAAATTTATCTCAAGACAGTTATTGATACGAACAATTCATCTATGATCTATGGTAAAGCTCTAAGTCAAGATTTTCAAAACAGCAAAAACTGGAAAAGAAGGAAAATAATAAGAGGGGATAACTAAAATAAGTTATGGCACAATATTCCTTGGTATACTATATAGTCATAAAAATATGTTACCGAGAAGTGTTTAATAACACTTGGATATGTCTGTGAATATGTGGGGAAATTAATTTTTATTTAAAAAATATTAAAAACTACACGCCAAAGTGGCCATGCTCCAAAGTGTTAGCAATGGTTATCTCTGGATTATGGGTCACTTTATTGTCTTCTTATTGTGTACTCCTCATTTCTTTCTTTCTTTCTTTCTTTCTTTTTTTTTTTTTTTTTTTTTTTGAGACAGAGTCTCACTCTGTCGCCCGGGCTGGAATGCAGTGGCGCGATCTCCGCTCACTGCAAGCTCCGCCTCCCGGGTTCACGCCATTCTCCTGCCTCAGCCTCCCGAGTAGCTGGTCTCGATCTCCTGACCTCATGATCCGCCCGCCTCGGCCTTCCAAACTGCTGGGATTACAGGCGTGAGTCACCGCGCCCAGTCTGATTTCTACTTTTAAAAAGACGTATGCCTAAATTTATAATGAAAGCAAAACATGATGAAGAAATAAAGACCTAAGGCAGTAATAGCTAAAAACACTTTACTGAGATGGAAATAAATGGCTGATTTTAGAATAAATTGGGAGAGTAACATTCTGGTTCTTCTGCATTGCTACTCATGTG
This sequence comes from Theropithecus gelada, assembly GCF_003255815.1. NCBI lineage: Eukaryota > Metazoa > Chordata > Mammalia > Primates > Cercopithecidae > Theropithecus > Theropithecus gelada. Next base: position 87,511,439 of record NC_037673.1, on the reverse strand, counting down.
AGGAAAAAATAATACCATCCAATGATTAAATTTGTAACACAGAGTGCTTTGCCTTGGCGATTAATTGTTAAGAGACAAAATCCACACTTTACATTACACTTTCAAGTAAATTGTTTTGAGCCTGCCATACATAGATATTTCTTCTTAGAAATATGAGGCAGCCTTGTAACTATTCCTATAACCTGTTTTACTATCACACAGTCTCTTTCAACAGTTTGAAGTATTCTGTTCTAAAAGTTCTTAGAGAGACACTGGAGCTTTCTTTTGGATTCATGGTACCCAAAATTAAGTTGTCATTTCAAGTCAAATGAGCTAAGAAATATTTGCTTCAAGTGTGTGTTTTACTTTATATATACATAAAATTCTCATATTAGAAAGTTATTTTCCCAGTGACAGAAGTAGCAGAACTGGTGCCAATTACCTTTGAGCTGATCAGTGACAGTCTAGTGTGTTTCCACTCCAATGAATGAAAGACACACATCCAATAGGATTAACGTTCAAATTATTTTGAGATCAGTGTGTTATTAAATCATTGGATAGTAGTTATCGTTCTGGATGTGCATGCTTTACAAATAAATATTCTGTCAGAAAGCACTTACTAAATTTGTCCTAAATGTTAAATAATGAACAATTTATATTTTTCCCTCCTGTAGAACATTTTGTTCCATTGGCAGTGATATTTAGGCTCTATGCACAGAACTTGTCACGTGCAAATTTGTCATGTGAATTTTGCTGTTTCTTCATCATTGCTTCACCAATTCTTCTGAGTCTTTTTATGTCCATGCCCTCTTTCTCTTGTGCCTTTATATTTTTGTTGCCCACTTACCCAGTTGCCAAAATCTCATTCTACATCATTTTCTTTGGATCTCAGCTAATTAGAGCCTTTGAAAAATGCAGCCCAGCTGCCAATGATTAATCAGGTAAACTGCCAAAGCCTGGTACAACCTGATTTTGCTTCAAAGCCTCTGCCTTCACTGCCTTCTTTCAGCTCTAAATTGTGATTTTAAAACATGCTGTAGTCTGCATCTATCCTCAAATTATTTTAGTCTGAGGTAGACATTTTAAATAAATTTAATTCAGTTGTAATTACATAAAGGAAGCTCTCACAATGTGTTAACACATTTATTCATCATTCTATAGGTAAGAAATGTGTTAATCATTCTATGGGTAAAAAATTGGTCCATCCAGGAAGGGGTAACAAATTATTCAAGTAAGACATTAACAAGGATTAATGCCTCAACCAAGCAACAAGGGATACCTGGAGGGATGCTTCTCTTAGGAAATTCAGTAATGAAAAGGATCAATGCAAAGCAAACTGTGGAAGGGTTTACTTGTTCATTTTAATGAAGAAGAGACTATTGGGGACCCTTAACTCATATTAAATAAGCAGCTTCGTAGAATGTCTATATCTAATATTAGTCTGATGTGGGCTAGCTCTACATTTTTTGGTTTTTTGTTTCCCTCTACTTACTTTCTAGTTAGAATTCTGAGTTTTCAAGTCTCTCACAATGAAAATACATTAGTTGAATCGTCTGTCTTCTAATAGCATTATTTTGTAGTTTCTACAATCCAAATAATTATAAAACCATACTTTTTCAAAATATAAACATATTATAGAAGACTCAGTTTTTTAACTTTCATAGTATAAATTTATTTTAGATTTTATTAACTATTCATTTACTAGAGGTTATACTTACAAAAATTTAGATAATCAATACCTCATCACTAATTTACTTAGTTTATTTAAAATGTTCTCTACAATTGTAAGAAAAAAATGCAATTTTTATAAAGCTAGTAAATAATTAGCAAATGCAGATAAGAGTAATGATTACTTTATTAATTGATTTTTCATTAACAAACGTGCATATGTTTAGATTCAACATAAGATACTAGTGAACTGAAGTAGGAATTTTTTAAATTGACTCCCTAAATATTAGTAACTAATGATTTATTTGTCCAGATGTTTCTATACTTGCGTGTTATATGTGTTCCTAGGCTATGGTGTTCCTTTAAATTAACCAGATTTATTTATTTATTTGTTTATTATACTTTAAGATCTGGGATACATGTGCTGAAAGTACAGGTTTGTTACACAGGTATATATGTGCCATGGTGGTTTGCTGCACCCATCAGCCTGTCATCTACATTAGGTATTTCTCCTAATGCTATCCCTCCCCTTGCCCCCCACCCTCTGACAGGCCCCAGTGTGTGATGTTTCCCTCTAGTCCCCATGTGTTCTCATCGTTCAACTCCCACTTATGAGTGAGAACATGCAGTGTTTGATTTTCTGTTCCTGTGTTAGTTTGCTGAGAATGATGGTTTCCAGCTTCACCCATGTCCCTGCAAAGGACATGAACTCATCCTTTTTTATGGCTGCACAGTATTCCATGGTGTATATGTACCACATTTTCTTTATCCAGTCTATCATTGATGGGCATTTGGGTTGGTTCCAAGTCTTTGCTATTGTGAATAGTGCTGCAATAAATATACCTGTGCATGTGTCTTAATAGTAGAATGATTTATAATCCTTTGGGTATATACCCAGTAATGGGATTGCTGGGTCAAATGGTATTTCTAGTTCTAGATCCTTGAGGAATCGCCACACTGTCTTTCACAATGGTTGAACTAATTTATACTCCCACCAACAGTGTAAAAGCATTCCCATTTCTCCACATCCTCTCCAACATCTGTCGTTTCCTGACTTTTAAGTGATTGCCACTCTAACTGGCGTGAGATGTTATCTCATTGTGGTTTTGATTTGCATTTCCCTAATGACCAGTGGTGATGAGCTTTTTTTCATGTGATTGGTGGCCACATAAATGTCTTCTTTTGAAAAGTGTCTGTTAATATCCTTTGCCCATTTTTTCATGGGGTTGTTTGCTTTTTTCTTGCAAATTTGTTTAAGTTCCTTGTAGATTCTGGATATTAGCCCTTTGTCAGATGGATAGATTGCAAAAATCTTCTCCCATTCTGTAGGTTGGCTATTTACCCTGATGATAGTTTCTTTTACTGTGCAGAAGCTCTTTAGTTTATCTAGATCCCATTTGTTAATTTGGCTTTTCTTGCAATTGCTTTTTGTGTTTTAGTCATTACGTCTTGCCCGTGCATATGTCCTGAATGGTATTGCCAAGGTTTTCTTCTAGGGTTTTTATGGTTTTAGGTCTTATGTTAAATTAACAAGATTTTTTACAGTATAATATGAAGTTTGAAAATTTTCAAACCATTTTGTGAACAGAACCAGTGTTCATTAAAAGTTGAGTCAATTGAATTTTAAAATATTAATGATAATATGATTACATGTTATAAGAGTTTCAAAGTACGGTTTCAAAGTACCAGATATAAAATGGAATTTAGAAATTGCTTGAAAACTCACATTAAGTGAATTTTAAGGGTATATAATTTTTATGTTCAAAATCACTTAGATATTTTAAGTTTTATATGAATTGGCATACAATAGATTTGTCAAAATTAAAAATAATTCTTACTTCATTTTTGAATAACATCTTATTGAATATTATTACTATTTAGAATATATCTCCAATCATAACAATGGTAGCAAAAACTCACATCACAGTATATTTGGTTGCATATTGGCATTAACACTGAACATGGTTCAAATGATGATCCCTTTTAAAGTAATACTTATAAATATGCATATATTACAGATATGTAAATGATTGGATGGATAGGATAGAGATAGACCGAGATTTGATAAGTTCTGATTTAACAATCACTATGCTAAATGTTTCATGCATTATCTTACTTATTCATATGTTTAGTAAAGATACAATTTATAAAACTTACTAACATTATTGGCAAAACTGTAGGCATATTAACACTCAATACTCCTAGCGTATAATAGTATATTCTTCATCTGAGTATAGGAAAACTCTACAACTGGTACATCATGGTTTTGGTTTTATGTTTGATTTTGTTATGATTTGATTAGCATCTATATTTCCTGCTAGACCATAAACTCCATGAGGGTAGCAGAGACTATGTCTGATTTTGTTTAGCATTGTAGCACGTGTGCCTTGCCCAGTTATTTAGCAGATGGCAGGAAATCAGTAAATACTGATTTCGTAAATGAATAAATCAACACATGAATAATGAATAGCTATAGTGTGCTCTCATTATCAAAACATTTTTAATTTTATTTAAAATACATGCAGTTTTTCATGTATATGTTCTTTAAATATTTATTATCCTTATTTTTTGTTAATTACTTAATAAAGATAAAACATTAAAAGAAATACAGAAAATAAAATCCAAGTTAAGAATATATTATTTTAAAGGAAATTTGGTTATGTTAAGAATAGCTACAATTTATTGAGTGACTTTTATAATCTAGGCATTGCGTTGACTGTTTTTCATAGGTTGCTCATTTTATCTGCACAAAAATTACTGCTAATATATTACTCCTTGTATAATAGATATTGTTATCATTCCTATTTTACCAGTGACTACAGAGTCTTAGAGAAGTTGTCACTTTCTAAAAAACATTCCCTAGCTACAAAAAATCCCTAAGCAATAAAAACAGAATTCAACCCATGAAGTTTAACTCTAGTCCTAGATTAGCCTCTATAATATAAATCTTTTTTATTTTTCCATGCAAAATTATAAAACATGTAACCACATATGCCTGCCATTTGTTTGACTAAATATCTAGAAGCTTTCACAGTTTCTCCTGAAGAATATAAAGAAGGAAATGTCTCAATGTTTAATAACTAGTATATTTCGGATTTTTAAAATTTTCTTAGTCTATGGTGTGATTGAAGACTTTTTGTGAGTTCAGTGTAAATATGCAGATAATTGCTAGATTAATTGTTAAGCTGATCCTATTAGTCTGCATATCATTTTCAATATGCATGTTAAAAAGCTGCTTTAGTAATATACTTCAAAACCAAAGGTTTAACAGTTCTGGGTTGATATAGAGTTATCATTTAAAATATTTTTTGTAGGAAGATAGTATATCCTTCCTTGAGGGTTACATTCTCCAATATCTAACAGAGAATATTAGTAAAATGCCAAAATATTCTGCAAAATATACAAAACAATGGATGTGTGTTCTTATAAAGGAACAAAGGTTGGAGATCAATTTGGTTATTAGCCTTACTTGACAATATAGCCTCACTTTGCTGTGACTCTATTACAGGCAGTATTTAAGGTTAAGATATACTGACTAAAGGCACAATTTAACAATGAATTTAGTAATTGCCTGGATATGTCTATTATATGTGTTATTTCTAGATCTGGATAACCTAGGTTAACACAACCTAGTTGGGTGTGTTTTAGTTTCTCTCGATCCAAGATTCTTTATGTGTGCTTGAATCTTTTAATCAGAGTTACCAACATTTGAGACCTGGATGCTCGTCCAAGATTAAGGTCCTTGGAATCCTGCCTGATCCTTTCACATTTATATTTTCATATTATGAACTTGGCTAAAGTTACTATATTTTCTATAGATCAAAGGAATATAAACATGTGTAAAGAATACAAAATGTACCCACTGTTTAACATTGTTTAGAATAAGAGTGTGCATTGTACTGATTATCCAGCTTCTGATACCTTAGTATTAATAGAAGCTTATCTTTATAGTAGAAAATGTTTTACTATACATTTGTCCTTTCATGACCTTTTGCAATATTTAGGCTTCTTTTTTTGTGAACATCCAAGCCCTAAGCCATATAACTATATTAATTAACCACTGTATCAAATAATCATAATTTTACTTTCTTTTTCTAATACTCAAATCCTTTCTCTGAACATACCACGTTACTATGTCTCATTACAGATACGTTCCCTCGATCTCTCCTTCCTGCTTCCTATGCAATCAGTAGTGTTGCTTCTGTTTACCTTCCTACTTGCTGCATTTCATGTCCTCCTCTTTATTACTACTACTATAGCCTTAGTTCATTTTCATCACTTCTCTCCTCTACAATAGTCTTCTAACCAGTCCCTACACCTCCAATTTATGTTCTACATTGTTGCCAAAGGCGTCTTTCTAAATACAAAGTTGATCAGGCTTATAATTATCAATGCAGTCCCAAATTTTAGGATGAAGTTCAAACTCCAAGTTTTACTTGTAAAATTATTGGCTTACCAGTAAAAGTTCAAGTTTTACTTGTAAGATTATTACTACCTATACAAGCATCAATTCCCACTATTGGCTACTACCTATATAAGCATCAATTCCCACCCTTCCTCAGATTATAGACTCTCTTCTAGCTATATCAACTTATGGTTTACTTCCAAGTCCTCCAAAGCTGTTCACATATCCACTCTAACAGAAATGCTTTCGTCTGTCACTCCTACATACCCCGCTGACTGCCACTGAACTTTTTTGGATCATCCTTTCTACTGGAAAGCCTACCTAAAACACTGTGTTGATATCCCTTGCCCTCATTTGAGCATATTCTATGCACACTTTAATTGTGATTATGACATGACATCTGTTATCTGTTATAATAGTTGTTCATTTGTCTCTTTGATGGGCCATAAGCTTGGTGGTAGGCAGCCTCTAAAAGGGCCCACAACAATCTCTGCCTCCAGCTGTGCATAACATTGTGAATCTTCTCCCCTGGGTGTGTCTGAACTTCACTGTCTTACTCCTAACAAAAGAATACAGTAAAGTAATGGGATGTCATTTCTGACAATAGGTTATAAAAAGACTTCCATATTGGGTTTTCTCTCGCTTTCTTGATTTGAGGGAAGCCAGATGCCACTTTGTGAGTTACTTTTTGCAGAGGTTCATGTGACAAGAAAATGAGGGAGTCCTGTGATCAACAGCCAAGAAAAACAAGACCCTGGTAACAGTCACATGAATGCAACCCTATGAATGAGTTAGAAAAGGACACTCGCCCATCCAGCTCTTTGAATGAAAATCCTAACCTTTGCTGACAGCTTGAATAAAACTTCACGAGATTATTTGAGCCAGAGAAAACCCAACTAATCTGTGCCCAGATTCCTGACCCAAATGCATTTTGAGATCATAAATCTTTGCTATTTTAACTTGCTAAGTTCTGGTCTAATTTTTAATGCAGCAATAGGTAACTAGTACAAGTACAAATTAAAAAAAAAAAAAACACACACACACAACTTATTAGACTTTGAATCATACACACATATAATGGATAAGATTCTCAAAAATTATTTTTTGTTAATTGAATTAATAATATTCTCTTAAACTTTTACTTCTAACCCTTACCAAAATATTTGAGGCATTCAAGCTAACTTTAAACTATTCTGAAAAATAGTTTACAACATTGTTCACTAGATAAGAGTAAATCTTTTCTTCAAAATGGAAAACAAAGTCCTCCAATAATGCAAATGCATTATAAATCAATATTTAAATAAATATACCTAGGGGCATATATGCAGACTTACAAAGATAAAATTAAGGAAAATTCTTGGACTGCTTTTCTCTAGGATCATACTTTGAATTTAGTCATGTAATTACATTATGTAAAGCATAAGTTTTATTTTAGGTTTTAAAAATCAAATGACTATCACGTAGGTGGCACCATGTCTACATATAATAAGGGTGCCCTATTTCCCTAGGCATTAATTTGACTTCTTAAGCTGAGTAAACCATCTTTGTTCCTAGAAAGAGAACCCCACCAATTATCCTTTTATTATATTTTCATAATAACAAATATTGCCTCGTGCAAGATTCCCCATTAGTGTTTTATATTTAAGTGCACAGTCTGTTTAATCCTTCAACTTTATCATACTTCACTGATTAATCTAGTTTAAATACCATAAAAGTCCATAACCATTGCTATAAAAAACTTACGCTTGCTTATTAAACTAGCTACTTTGCCACTGTCAAATGCAAGCAATAAAATTGTGCATAAATATAATGGAAGCAAACATTTTTGCAATTTGCTAGATTCTATTCTGTGCATCTGAATGCCTTCAATTTAATTCAAACTCATGCAATGAAACATCTAAAATATATTTTGTATAAATATACTTTAATATTTAAACTGTGCCTCTAGGTATCTGGTATGGATGCCTCTTCACTGAAGGGTCCTTGACACTCTTGTTCTAAGACAGAAGGAAGACTGTTCTTGAAATGTTCTTCAAGATTTTCGTGGTGAAGACTTCAAATCAAAGAAGTATAGACAGGTAAAATGTACCAGATTTCTTCTGCGTAAAACTGAAGTATCTGTGTTTTATCTGACCCATAAATAATCATGGTTGGTATAGTACAAGAGATTTTTTTTGGAAGCCTGAAAATAAAGATGAGAAAGAAAAATACTTGAAACTTGGCACCAAATAACACCACCTTGTACTTAACTTGTAATTAACTTGTCATTGTTTCTTAGAATTGTTGCCGAGTCTTTGTTGATGTAAAAATGAGCTTTAACAACTTTTCCAAAAATCCTTACTTATGGCGTGTTGTCAATAAATCTTTGAAGACAGAGCACTTTAGGGAAGAAATCGCTAACTGAAGGATTGAGCCAGATCCCCTCAAAATCCACTCAAAGACATACTCTTAACAAATAACAGCAATGGGTTGTACAGTTAGCTTAAACTGCAGCTTGCTCATCACCATAATGATAAATTGCTTTTAAATTTGCCCAGCGTCTGATTGAGATTAATGGGTTGTTTGGCTTCTTACTCAGCAGTACTACATATATATGTATATATTCATTCCCCTTTCTTGGTTTATCACTACATACTTTTCACATCCATAAGGGAGATTAGTGTTTTTTGGGAAATGGAATTTGTTAATACACATCCATCAACAGAAAACAGAATGAGCAGAGATATACAGAAAGAAGAACACATTTCATTTTTCATCAGATTCAGAGGGAAAAATGATCTATTTTTCATTCAATCAATGAATAGCTAAAAATAGCCTGGACTTCCTATTCCTACTTGTGTCTAAACACAATTCATAAGTCTTAATTCATTAGACTAATGTGTTTATAAGGCAGTTGAAATGTCAAAGCTCTGCTGGATTTAGTATAAACTTAAATTCCATTACCTGGCAGGCATTAATTGCTTATGGAGCATAGGGATTCTTCCCAAGGGTCTTATATGTTTCCTTTTGTCATTTTGCTAACTATTCTGTCTAGACGAACTTAAAGCCCTTAATCCACCATAGGGATCAATAAACTGCACAATAATTCAGTCCTAATAATTAGCTTTCACTTAAACACAAATGGTCATTTCATTGTGAACTGCAGTACAAAATGATAATGAAATAATTAAAAAGACAGATGAAAGAGTGACTTAATAGGAAAGAGGCCTTACTGTTCAATTAGAGGCATTACCATTCAACCTTTTTATTACTGCCACAACCTTTCAATTTTTTAAAAAAATAATACTTCAAGCTCTGCTCATTTAACCCGTGGCAGTATCACTATTATATGCATGGTCTTATAAAGCGAACCTTATGCTACAGTCTTCTGTGAAGCAGTTGTCTCCCTGAAATTATTAAAATGGTGAATGTTTGATTCAAAGGTCTATAAATTGTATATAAATCATAGTACTATATTGTCCCGATTTTTCACATAAGGGATTTTCTTAAGACTTCCCAATTTCTTTTTAAACAGGATTAGCTCTACATACTTCCTTTGAACCAGCTGCAAAATTGTGTAGAACAGTTTGAAGATACTGATGTTCTGAAATAAATTGTAAAGGCATCTCATTTTCCCCCAAGAGAATTTCCTAGGATAGTCCACAGTACAAAAATTCTTCATATTTGCTGACCTGACAATTTAGTTATAAGTCCAAAAAGGTACAAAACTTCATTAACCTTTTAATACACTCTCACAGATGTAGAGTGATAGATATGTTTGAATCTTTATGATCAAACACTAGCCTAATAGCAAAATCTTTCACTTTACCTTTGCCATGTCTTGCTTTCATTTTAATTCCTACTTTATCCTCACATGGATATAGACAGGCCGTACTTCAGCTTTGCCAGTAGCTAGAGACATTCATAATCAATTTCAGCAAAACTTGCTCCTGTTCTTGCTGTTGGCACAGGGGATAGAGCCCTTGAGCTTCCCCAGTCTCTTTGACCCTAAGGTAAAAGTCTCCATGAAAAGTCTCAGCTCATTAATCCTGATCAAACTTGGGAAGACTCACCATAAGCCAGCCATCCCAGGTGAAACATACCTGTATTCTTCAAATACTAAGGGGATCTCCCTGTAAGTTAAAAACACAAATGTAAGTCAGATTATGTCAGTATTAAAAATAAGACTATATGACCATATAGAATCACAGTACCTGCCAAAGTGGAGATAAAGACTCAATAAATTTTTGGTGAACGAATAAATGAAAAAGTTTTGAAGATTTAAAGGCATGCTTTTCATTTCTCTTATCCCTTTTGTTGCTGTTACAGTTCTGCAATCTCTCAGCTGTTATTTCAAGAAAGAAAAAAAAAAGAATGAACACAAGATTCTTCTCCACTATCCCAAGTCTGACACAGACACACTTGGTAAAAACTTGGTCTGAACTTTTTAAATGTTTATACAAAATAAAATATCTTATAGTATTTTAATATTTTTATGCATATCCCTTATTTCTTTTTAAAAATCTGAATCATTATGAATTTTAAAACATCCAGTGTCATTATTTATCTAGTGAATAGTACTGTGGATACACGGTTTACTAATTGTAGACTATAGTGTACATATAGCCTGTACTTAGGGATAGGTCAGACAAAATTTGCCATTGAAATTGGAGTAGTTTTTGTTGTTGTTTTTTTGTTTGTTTGTTTTTGTTTTCGTTTTTGAAACAGAGTTTTGCTTTTGTTGTCCAGGCTGGAATGCAATGGTGTGATCTCAGCTCACTGCAACCTCCGCCTCCTGGGTTCAAGCGATTCTCCTGCCCCAGCCTCCTGAGTAGCTGGTATTACAGGCATGCGCCACCACATCTGGCTAATTTTGTATTTTTAGTACAGACAGGGTTTCTCCATGTTGGTCAGGCTGGTCTCGAATTCCCGACCTCAGGTGATCCACCCACCTCTGCCTCCTAAAGTGCTGGAGTTAATAGACAATATGAATCATCTGCAAAATAACCTCTCAGTAAAAGGTTTATAGATGTGGTACTACGGACACTATGGTACTTCCCAAGTTTCTATGAATCAAAAGTTATACTGATTTCTCAGATAAATCATAGGCACTAAAAATATGTTTGAATCTTTATGATTAGTAAGTGATGAACTACCATTAAAATAAAATTTTAACCTTAGCAACCTGGTAACAGAAGTCAGAATCTGTGTGAACTATTTTTGAAAAGAAGAATCAAGGAGTAAGAGCTGATTCATCATGCCAGTGTTTTCAAAGCTTATGATTTATGTCATGGAAAGAATCATCAGAGACACCGTTAAAAGATTTTTGGTTCCATCCCTGGTAATCCTGATCCACTGCATTTGTAATGGGCTCTAGAAATTCAGCCAATATTGGGTATATAGGTAAAATTATCTTTAGACTACAGAATGATATCTTGTCCAGTTCAGCTAGTTTGATAACAATTCAAAATCTCATTTTACTTATTTTAACTTGATGCTCAGCACACAGTATTCTCCCTGTGTAGTTCTGAGCACAAGGAAGGACTATCTTATGTAAATGACTCATATTTTGTGAATAAATAAATGGACATCATGGTTTACTGAATTGTGTCTTATAAGTTCAAGTGCTCACAACTAAAGTCAGATATTAAGAAGTTAATAATAATTGAATAAATTTTCAAATTGTATTCTGTAAATGTTAAACTGAGAGTCTGATTCTAAACCGTAGTAAACCCATTAGGACCTTGCTGACCTGCTCATTTCTATCCAAACTAGCCATCTGGCTTTCTCATCTTACAGTCTATCAAACAATATTTTTCTTTATAAAATTTTATTGTTTCTTATGTTAGCATGATATAAGAATGGTATATGATATTTATAGTATTAATATTGACCAGTCATATCAGCTAAATCAAACATGAAATGATTCACATAATCAGGAGAGCTAATTTAATACAGAGACTCAGCACTTATCAAACACTAATATCTATTTGTGACTATTTCTACATTTCTAAAATAAATACAATTAGCATTTGAAAAAAATTCATGAATATGGAATATATTTCTATTTACTTGTGTCTTCTTCATCTACCTTGTATCCCTATATCAAAGCATCATAGTGTACCCCATAAACATGTACAATTCTGATGTGTCAATTAAAAATAAAATAAAACAATAAGAAAACAAAACTAAGGACAGTATTCAAAGATTTACATTCAAAAACTAGAAATCAAAACTTTAAATTCATAGAATTAAAACTATTTCCTTCTGAACATGTTGTCATTCTCAGGACTAATAAATATAACTTGATTTCCACGTGGTCTTTAACTTTTCATTTTAATCAATTAGTAAAGACTTTTTATATCTTGTGCTTTTTATTGTATTTATGTCATTTTCAGTCTATATGCACTCTTACACTCTGAGATAGAAAACTAAGGAAAATGGTCCAGAACCCTAAGATTCAAACATACTTGACCACTTCAGTATTTTGTTCTTTGATTATAATGATAGATTTTGTGAAAAAGTCACACAGCTACCATAGTCCTCCCTTATCTTCAGTTTCACTTTCTGTGGTTTCAGTTACCTGAAGTCAACTGGGATCTGAAAATATTATGTGAAATATTTCAGATATAAAAATTCATACATTTTAAATTGTGCGCCATTCTAAGTAGCCATGTGAAACCTCATGCCCTCCTGCTCATCTCATCCAGGAAGTGACTCTTCTCTTTGTCTAGCATATCTACACTGTTCATTCTACCCACCCATTAGTCACTTAACAGATGGAAAAAATGTAGGATATATAGGGCTTGATACTACCTACAATTTCAGGCATCCACTGGGGGCCTTGGAACATATTCCTGGCGAATAAGGTGAGACTACAGTGTTCATTAAGTAATATTCAGTTTCTTGATGGGATGTTGCAAAAGCTAAATGGAATATTATAAATCTAAAAATATATGTGCTCCAACAATTTACCTATTCACAGATGACTTCCTCATTTGTGTGTGTGAACATAGCTATATTTCTAAAATAAATATAAGATACATTCTTCATTTTTCAAAATATTTTAAAAGACAGCATAATTGTATTTTATATGTACCTGGAAGTCAGAAAGTTTGAAAAATCCCATGCTTTACAAGAAATGTAAGGTCAGGGAATTGAGATTACTATTGCCTTGTAATTAAAAGTGTACTCGAGGAAATATCTTAACATTAAGAGAGTGCTAAAAATGAAACCATAATCTAATTTACTTAAACGGGTGTAGATACCACTTTTTCTGGTTGTACAAATGCAGTTTTTAGCACATAGTTGTGCATATTGTAAAAGGAACTGGAGCAACATATATGTGAGAGGCAAAAAAGCATTAACTTATTTAGTTGACTAAAAATAGTCTAAAATTGCTTAAAGAATCATTTCTTTGTATTCAGTGTATTTTCTCTCCTACTAACGTATGAACTCTCTCTTTTTCACTACCCAGATATTTTGCAGATAATTAAAGGAATATGTTATCTATGAAAGTTAAAGAGTTGAGTAAGTTAAATCAATGATCTTCTACCCCTATGACCTCATACTGAGCGGGAGTTGTAAGGTACAACTTTTCAATAGAAATTTCATACATCTTATACCATACTATTAATTCACTTCATAGAATGTCGAACACTTCTGTTATAAAAAGGTAACCAAAATTATAAACATCTCTTAGCCTCTATTTTTTATCCAAAAGGGAGGCTGTTTAGCAGTCATAATGATGTTTATGAGAATTATAGGATACATGTGTAAGATATTTACAATAAAACTGTATATACAAATTTATATGAAAGCTATGAATCTACTAGAATACATTTAGCTTTTCTTCCTCAATCCTTAGAAGAAGACACATGAAACAGAAGTAATAGTTTTAAGTGGTCACCCTATGGTAAGCTAAATTTATTTAATTTATTTCTATGCAAATCTGCTCTTCTGCATTACTCCCATAAATAATTCATAATTACATAGAAAGAAAAAGTATAACCTTAACACAGATATAATTAACAGTGGAAAAAATGAGTTGTTCTGAAAAAACTTTTGATGAAAGTCAATTGCTATCACTGGAATTTTCTGCTTTTTCATCCAAGGACCATTGGAAGACAGATTCTGTATTTCTCTGTCAGCCCATGTTTGACTTCTGCCATTTACATAAATACAATGTAAAAAGTCATAGAAGAGGTAATGGGTGCTTCCAGCTTTTCTACTAACATAAGAAAGATGCAAGGGCTATAATATTCTTAGTCATTGACATTTACAACTATGGGTTTGTTTTTAATACAGGGCAGTGAGCAATGTACTTAAGGCCTCAGAAAATGCTTTATGGCATACACTAAAGGTGAATCACTTTTTTACTAGATTTATTAGCTGGAGGAATTGTAATCTCAAGAGGAAATTTAGCCAGTTTTAACCCAAGTAGTGTTTCTTATAGTTATTTCCTCTCAAATTCTCAGCAGGACTCAAGCATTCTAAATGTCCTATTCAGGGATCCTGATTTCCTTCCCCCAGCTGGTTTCTGGCACCTTGGGTACTGACAGAGTACTCATTAACAAACTAATTGATTTTTATTAATTATCTGTGGTATAATCTTTCCAGTGTTTTCCCCCCTAGTATCTAAGCTTATTAACTCCAAACACATACACGCGCACGCACACACACATACACACACACACACACACACACCCCATCATTAGTCCTAAAGAAACTTTGGAAATGAGAGTGAACTCAAATATACAGACAGATTGCACAAATCAAAATGCGACTGTAAAAAGGTTAGATTTATAGAATTATAATCTATAATTGAGATAAAAAGAAAAAGAATTAGGGATAATATCCATTAAAGTAGCTTTAAAAAGCAATTCAAATATTAAGATAGACAGTGCAGTGCTGTACTTAAACTGCTTTTATAAGGAAAAACTATTCAAATGAAAATGTAGCAGTGGAGAACAAACTCTCAGCAATGCAAGAGAACAGATACTGTTTCATACTGCCTGTCTGAACTATTGGACACAATCTTTAATAAACTCTCAAGTAAATCCTTTACTAAAATGTTATTAAAACCTTAAAAACACATACAAGTAAATCTAGAATTGTTTATTCAATAGCCTAAGAGGGAAGAATATAATTCTATTAATTGAAAACATGGAAGGCGGAATAAAAGTTCCCATATTCATGTTCCTACTCTGCTTCATTCCAGCTGTGTGACTTTGGGCAAGTTTCTTAATGTCTCTAAGCCTCAGTTTCCTTACTTGTAATACTGAGATAATAAAAATACCTTCCTGATAGGGTTGTTGGGAAATTAAAAGAGATGATGTTCAGTACCATGCCGAGCACATAAATAAAGACTCAGTAAATGATACATGTATAATGACTACCACATCATCCTTTTAATTAATCATTCTTGCATTTATGGATAGGCCTGTATCTTATAGCTTATTTTATATTGACTTTAAAGCAAAGTTACTCTAAATCAACTCATTCGTTTATATAGTATTTTAAGTTGAGCCCTTCATAGGGTCCAATAAAGATTTCATTATGCTACTCCTTACCTTCCTCCACCACACAAACACACTTTCTTCATCATTCTGAATACCACAAGCAGCACAGCTGACTTCCATCTGGTTATCATCTTTACTTTGTCTTTTGATCAGTTTTCACATTCAGCCACCACTGGATCTCAGTGCATTTTCCCTGTAAATGTCTAAGCACTGTGCTATTCTCATTATCTCCATGGCTTTACTCTGAGCTATAACCCTTACTCCTGTACTGTTACAGTATCTTCTTTACTGGCTTTAAAAACATTTAGGATTAAATTTCAAAAAAGTATTTTCTTTAGCACTTAGTATAAAGTACCTTTACAAAAATATATTAGGGACTGGCAGATGAGAAAAATAAATGGCACAGAATCCAACCAGTAAACAATTATCTCCCTCCAACATTTTATTGAGGGTTAACATTTCTTTTCTCAGAAGCTCCTAATACACGCTTGAATCAAGCTGGACCTCATATTTATACTCATAAGAATTTTATTTCTTTATTTCAAACACGTAATTTATTGCTAAAATTGCCGATGCTTTACTTTTTACCTCATCTCACCAGAATTAATGTCAGAAACATAGTCTTGCCCAAGAAATAGCCTCTGCATTTCTTTTGCATTTATTAATTCATTCAACTAACTTGTATTGAGCAACTTTCATGCATCAGGCAATGTACTAAGCACTAAGGATTTTTTTTTAAGCAACTGAGATGTGCTAGTCCCTTATCAGAACAGGATCAATGAGAACTTTATGACAGTTATAGAGGATTAAATTATATCATATGTGGACTAAATTATATCATTTGATAACTACAACTTATCAAAATTGGGCAAAAGTATTGTTAAACAGGGAGGTTTTAGTGACAAACACTCCTGGGGCTTCTTATTGAAATACTCTTATTAGTCCTGAATCCATAGAAACATGTTCTGGTGATTGATAGACAATTCCCTTCTAAGTTATGTAACAGCAGCTACAAAATCAGAAAAGCATTAAAAGGTCAAGAGTATCTGGGAAATGTTTGATGTACCTGGGAATAGGATTGATTTAATGGGGAGAAGAAAGAAAAGGAGCTGGATAAGTAAAACATACAATTGAATGTATAGACCACAGGAGCTTGTGTTTTATATTGTTGGTTGGTGGTATTTAATTTTTGGTGGTTCAGCATGTGTTGACCTTGTCCCAGAAATACACATGTATATATCCACAATTTGTTACTCATTCTCACGGGATTTCATAGAAATCTAAAACCCAGATTACAAATTCCTGCTTAGGCAATGGAAACCCCAAAGAGATTTTTAATAAGTGAAGCTAAATCATGCAGTTTCTGTGGAAGAATACTCTGGATGCAATATGAAAGAAGGTTGGAGCATGCATGAGGAGGAAATTTTGCTGACCAGGAGAGAAGTGAGGAGTCTATTGCAGTAGCCAAGATCACGGAAGAAAGGCATATCGGATAAATGTCCTCATCCAGCCTTCCAAAGGTCCTTGTGCTTACCTTGACACACATTGTTACTCATTAGTAGGTATGTCCAGACAAGTAATAGTATCTCTACCTGGAATGCTTTAATGAGGCTAAGGACATCTACAATCAATGAGAGGAAAAATCACATATTGTGAACATTTCTGTAACAGAAGTAATAGAATTTGGCAATTATTAAAAATAGGATGTGAAGGAGAATAATTAGCCAAGGTTGACTCCACTGTTTCTATCTTGGAGACAGAGAGTGCAATATGAAGATTTAATTTTGTTAGGTAATATTTACTTTGTTTTCAAATGCAAGTTATGCACCTCTTTTGGTATAAATACAGATAATACATTCAGGAGAGAGGTCAATATAAGAGAATTGGATGGCATCTGTAGTAAGTGGATGGTACTTGATATCCACCAGTGGATGAGATACCGGAGGGAGAATATACACAATAAGATGAAAATCTAGATATGATCTGTATTTAAACCCTCCATGGAAAAGAAAGAGCCAGAAAAGAAGACTCGGAAAGGATGGCCAGGTTAATAGAGAAGCAAGAGAAAAAGTCAAAGAAAGTGAGAATCCCTAGTGGAAAGTGGTGAAGAGCACAGAGAAGTCAGGGCAGGTAAGATCCAAAAACTATTGCTAATTAGACATATGTGTATTTCAGGAAAGTATTTTCAAAAGAGTAGTAGCAGCATCACAAGCTTAGTAGAATACTGAATGTCATTTGGTGATGGGAAATTAAAATTAGAGAATATACACAAATTTTTCAATCAAGGATGACTGTATAGTCGTCATTTGATGGGAGGGGGAGGGACAAGAAACTGTGATTTGTAAAGTTGTCTTTTTTTTATAGAAACTGTTGGAGACTTAGAGGAAGGAGGAGAAGGCGGCCTGAAGACACAGGAAAAATTAATGTATAAAGCAATTCTGAGTCAGTGGAGCATGGGGAATCCAGTGCACAGCATCTCCGTGAAGAATGAAGGAAAGAAACGCACCTCTAAGGAAATGTCTATCCCTAAACTAAACACTAATATATGATAAAACATGCATAGTAGTCTATATTCCTGTGTAGACCTGTGGGATTTGGTGACATTTGCATTTATTGCAAATGATTCTTATTAGAAAATGATTACCATGAAAGCAGACAATAATACCTTCTTTGTGTCTCTTTAGATATTTATCTTGGACAAATAGAAGTAAACCTCAACAAGATAGAAATAGATTATATTTTTCTGGTTGTTGTTGACCTGCTTATTTTACGCATATGAAAACTCTAATTTCTGGACTCATCTCCAGAATTTTCCCTTTTAAGTAATTATAGAATCTCTATGTTATCCTCATTTTGACCAAAGTTCAACAAAGTCAAGTGACTTCTGTATCCATACCTAGAAACGGGCTCAAGAGAGAACAGAATTTGTTCACTTCTGTCCACTCCCTATCTTTTCCCATCTCTTCTCTCATTCATTTCTCACCAGAATTCTTTTTTTTTTTCCTTCAGGAAAACAATCAACCAAATAAAGATAAATCAAACTCATATAAACCAATGCAAATGCCCAGTGGATGAAGTTGGCCAGTTAGCAGGATGAAGGACATGCAGTAAACCCCTTGGCCCACTGGTCATGGCTCATTAGGTTTGCCCACAGCCAGTCTTTGAATCCCAATTTAACTAATGGGGGTACTTCAAGTCCTCCTTAAATGCAAATGTAATCACATTTTTTTCATTCCTTCATATATGTCAGTGACTTAAGTTAAAACCCCTGAAGATGTTGACAAATTTTTTCATTAACCACTTTCAGTTTTTTCTAGAAACAGAAATTGTCCTCTCTACTCTATAAAATATCTGTTTCCTCAGTGCTTCGATTTATACCTGTTGTCAACTTAAAAAAAAACACATACACACACACACAAAAACACACACAAAAAAACTCAACAAATTGATGGATTAGTCTGTTCTCACAATGCTTTGAAGAAATACCAAAAAGCGGGTAATTTATAAAGAAAAGAGTTTTAATTGACTCACAGTTCCACATTACTGGAAAGGCCTCAGGAAAATTACAATCATGACAGAAGTTGAAGGGGAAGAAAGGCACCTTCTTCACTGGGTGGCAGGAAGGAGAAGTGCAAGCAGGAGAAATGCCAGACACTTATAAAACCATCAGATCTCATGAGAGCTCACTCACTGTCCCACAAAAATAGCATGGGAGAAACTGCCCCCATGATGCAATTACCTCCACCCTTGGTCCCACCCTTGACCCATGGGGATTATGGAGATTATAATTCAAGATGAGATTTTTGTGCAGGGACACAGCCAAACCATATCATTCCACCCCAGCCCCTCCCAAATCTCATGTCCTCACATTTCAAAACACAATCATGCCTTTCCAACAGTCTCCCAACGTCTTAACTCTTTCCAGCATTAACTCAAAAGTCCACAGTCCAATGTCTCATCTGAGACAAGGCAAGACTCTTCTGCCTTTGAGCCTGTAACATCAAAATCAAGTTAGTTGCTTCCTAAATACAATGGGGATAGAAGTGTTGGGAAAATATACCCACTACAAATGAGAGAAATTGGCCAAAATAAAGGGGCTACAGGCCCCATGCAAGTTTGAAATCCAATAAGGCAGTCATTAAAACTTAAAATTCCAAAATGATCTCCTTTGACTCCTTGTCTCACACTCAGAACATGCTGATACAAGAGGTGGGCTCCTACGGCCTTGGGCCACTCTGTCCTTGTGGCTTTTCAGGGTACAGACCCCCGACAAACTGCTTTCATGAGCTGACATTGAGTGCCTGTGGCTTTTCCAGGTGCACGGTGCAAGCTGTTGATGGATCTACCATTCTGGGATCTGGAGGACAGTAACCCTCTTCTCACAGCTTCACTACACAGTGCCCCAGTGAGGATTCTGTTGGGGGGAGGGGGGTGTCCAACCCCACATTTCCCTTCTGCACTGCCCTAGCAGAGGTTCTCGATGACAGCTCCACCCCTGCAGCAAACTTCTGTCTGGACATCTGGGCATTTCCATACATCTTCTGAAATCTAGACAGAGGTCCCCAAACTTCAATTATTGACTTCTGTGCAACCACAGACTCAACACCATGTGGAATTTGGGGCTCGCACCCTCTAAAGCAGTACCTTGTCCCCTTTTAGCCATGATTGGAGGTGAAGCAGCTGGGACACAGGGTACCAAGTCCCTAGGCTGCACACAGCAGGAAGGCCCTGGCCCTGGCCCAGGAAACCATTTTTCCCTCCCAGGTCTCTGGGCCTGTGATGGGAGGAACTGCTGTGAAGGTCTCTGACATGTCCTGGAGACATTTTCCCCATTGTCTTAGTGATTAACATTCGACTCCTCCCTATTTATGCAAATTTCTGCAACCAACTTGAATTTCTCCTCAGAAAATTGGTTTTTCTTTTCTATTCCCATTGATAGGCTGCAAGTTTTACAAACTTTTATGCTCTGCTTCCTCTTGAACCCTTTGCCACTTCGAAATTTCTTCCACCAGATACACTAAATCATCTCTCTCAAGTTCAAAGTTCCACAGATCTCTAGGGCAGGGCAAAGTGCTACCAGTCTCTTTGTTAAAGCATAGCAAGAGCGACCTTTATTCCAGTTCCCAAGAAGTTCCTCATCTCCATCTAAGACTACCTCAGCCTGGACTTCATTGCCCATATTATCAGCATTATGGTCAAAGTAATCCAAAAAGTCTCTAGGAAGTTCCAAACTTTCCCGAATAGTTCTTGTCTTCTTCAGAGTCCTCCAAACTGTTCCAGTGTCTGCCCATTACCCAGTTCCAAAGTTACTTCCATATTTTTGGGTATCTTTATAATAGCACCTCACTCCCAGTACCGATTTACTGTGTTACTCCATTCTCACCCTACTATGAAGAAATAGCCAAGACTGGGTGATTTATAAATAAAAGAGGTTTAATTGACTGACAGTTCCACGTGGCTGCAAAAGCCTCAGGAAACTTACAATCATGGCAGAGGACAGAGGGGAAGAAAGGCACCTTCTTCAGAGGCCTGCAAGAAGGAGAAGTGTAAGCAGGGGAAATGCCAGATGCTTATAAAACCATCAGATCTCATGAGACTCACTCACTATCACCAGAACAGCATGAGGGAAACCACTTCATGATCCTATTACCTCCACCTTTGGTCCCACCCTTGATGTGTGGTGATTATGGGGATTATAATTGAAGATGAAATTTTGGGTGGGGACACTGCCAAACCATATTCATTGACTTTTACTAACAGAACACTGATTGATTATAATTTAATGAGACACCTGTAGGGAGCAGTATTTTAACTTAGAAAGTGATTCTTTAGTGATGGAGTTGCAGGTAGTATGTGATAATGAAAATAACAAGCAGTCCCCGTGTTTCACAAAGAGAAGTTGTTAGTCTATTTACAATGAAATTCAGGCCTGAATGCAATTACACTTAGATTTAAATCTTTAAAATACCGTATAAGAATATTTTGCATTGGAGTATAAATATTTATAACTTCTTTATGAAAAAATCAACAAAAAATAAAGTAACAGATCAGGAATACATGTACAATAATGCAATGTGTGCCATACCATTTGTAATAGTATAAATCTAAAATTAGGTCAAATTTCTGATATAGTTAGAAAGTTTAAAAATTACTTTCTTATGATGAATATTGTACTTTCATGAAGTCAATCTATTTAGTTATTTTCAAGAATCTGCCCTTTATGTATCTTCAAGATCCTGTGAAATAAATATATGAAATACAAGATGTTTTAAACACAAGGTGCTTATTTAAAATGTCTTCAAGGGAGTCCATATCAACAGTCAAGACTTCTCAATTTCAGAATATTTTACCCTCTGTCTACAGATCTCTAGCAAAAAAAAGGGCACCAATAAATGTCATTAACATGCTTTCCCATGTACATATAGCCTCTATCTATGCTAATCAAAATTATTTGCTTTCTTTTACTTCTATTTTAGCTGGAATTTAATACATAATCTTCCATGGTACACTTCACCAAAATGGTTTGTGCCAAGTTACTTTATTTATTACTTCATGCAAAAGAAAAAAATTTTTATTTATTTTTCTATTATGGTAGAAATATTTCACATGGGGTCTAGCATGTTAACACATTTTTAAGTGCACAATACTGTATTATTAACCATAGGCACAGTGTTGTACAGCAGATCTCTACAACTTTTTCATCTTGCAAAACTGATTCTTTATACACAGTGAATAGCAAATCTCCATTTTCCCTATCCCCTCAAGCCACTGACAACCAGTATTCTACTCTGTTTCTGTATTTGACTCTTTTAGATACCTCATATGTTTAGCCATGTAGCATGCGTCCTTCAGTGACGCTTATTTCACTTAGCATAATATCCTCCAGATTCATCCATACTGTCCCATATAACTGGATTTCCTTCTTTTTTGAGGCTGAATAATATTTCACTGTAAGCATATGCCACATTGTCTTTATTTTTCTTTTGATGGGAATTTAGATTGTTTCTATATTCCATATCTTGGCTATTGTAAATAATGCTACAATGAACACAGAAGTGCAGTTAGCTCTTTGAGATCCTGATATTAATTCTTTTGAGTAAATAACCAGAAGTAGGATGGCCAGATCATATGATAGTTCTATTTTTAATTTTTTGAAGAACCTCCATAATTGCTTTCCATAGTGTCTACACCTTTTTACATTCCTACCAGCAGTACATGAGAGTTCCAATTTCTGTTGGCCAAATAATGAGAATAATTTTGATAAAAAGGTGGAGTGAAAGACATGTCTGTAATGTCTCTAAATGTTATCTGTTTTTTAAGACCTTCTATTTGTCCTTCAAATTTTGTGCAGTATATCAGAAGAAATCATACATGATTTTCACATATTTTCCACTAAAATTATCACTTGGAAAACATATTCTTAACATCTTTTAGCTGTAGTTTTTGGTGGATAAGTGAATTTCTTTGATTAGTGTAGCTTACACAGAGGGACATGAAAATAGGCTCTTCATGGATGTCATTGCTTTCTCTAGTTAAGCTGAAAACAGCACATACACACAAGATACAGCCAACTCATAGAATCCAAAGAACATGAGTTGAAATAATTCAACTTGAGAAAATCCAAAGTACATCCCATCTATTGGCCAATTCAAATATTTATTATTGATTTTTCATTTGGTGCTAAATGACTATTTTTAAGGGTAAGAGATTACAAACACTGGCAAGCTTTAAAACAAAATACCTGTTTTCCCTATTGCTAAGTAAGCAAAGATGTGTAATCTAAAAAGAATAAAAACTATGAATAGTTTTTATTCCATTTTTAACTCCTTCTAAATTTTGGCACTTCTTACTTTTGGTAGTCCTGGAAGAGGAAGCAGAAGCAAATGAAACAAAACACTAACAAAAAACAAATTACGAAGAACTAGAGAGCGTGTGAAGAATGTGCCTAATGGTTTAAAAGATTCAACTTTGTAAACCAATCAACGCATTTTCTTTAGTATGTAAATATACCACATTGTATGATTTTTTCAATCAATAGTGTGGTAGGAAATTAAAACTCTACAACCGCAGAGGAGATATAAACAGGAAGCACAAGTCCCAGAGTTCTGATGAGCTGGATTGCGGTTTTGCTTTTGTTTTCATTTTTTTCGGATCATCAAAGACAAATTTAAAGGCAATAATTTTATTTCAAACAAATACACACACAAACGACTGTTCAACTAGATTATGTAAAATGTCTACTGATAGGAAAAGGAAAGAAAAGTCTTCGGTGGTAGGGAAACAAACAAAATAGATTCAGAAAAATGTTCTACATCTAACATCAAAGTCCTAAGATAATTTTGTCAGACATAACAAATTAGATAACTACAGAAATGGCAAGTTATGATCTGTGGTATTCCTGAACTTCTATTTACTTCTTTACCAAGCATGTTACCTCTTTGCTAGATGATAAGATTTAATGGAGTCATGCTAATAGAAATAAGCTAGTATCTTGGTGAGAATAGAATAGCGGAGAGGAAAATCAATGATTCTAACTAGTTAGCTCTTTTGAAAAATGTTCACTTGGGCAAGGAGCAAAGGAATTAGATATCTACCTTTGTGCTTTTATTCTTGTATGTCAGTTAATAGTCCTATCGCAGGGCCAATAGAATCTCCTGATTCTATTTTATGCATGACAACCAGTCAGGTGATATATTGTTATTCAAATTCCAGCATAATATTCTTTTTCTTTGCTGTGCTTAATTTGTAGGTAAATTTACTACTCACAAAAACATGCTATTGACAGTGATTAAATGCCCCATAGAAAGAGTGTTGTTTACCTGTTTCTGTCTGCAGTCTCATTTTCAAGCACCAACATTAAATGAAAAAGTGTTCCAGAATTTGTGTGTGTGTTTGTGTGCATATACACATATACATATGTATTAGGTATATAACAGGTTATATAACACAATTGCATGTATGTAAGCCTACAACATAAAATATACTTTCACTCAGAAGAAAATAATTGTTAAACAGTAGCTTCATTTTTCTTCTTTACTGTAATATGTCAGCCATGTCCTGAACATTCTGCTTATGGTAGCATATATAAGAATGAGAGTCTATAAAAGACAGTAGCCATGAAAAAAATGAGTGCATTTGTTAAAGCAAAATTGTGTGTGTGTGTTTGTTTAACTAATGAAGACATTTGCTTAACCCACATTTACTGATCTCTTTTTACTGTGTTTCATGCTCATATTTTTAAACATAAAATAGAAAAAAATTAAATTTGTATAATGGAGGGAAAGTATTCTTACTAGTTGGGTGGAGCATTTGGAATCAATAAATACCAAAATGCTCTGGAAATGGGAACTCTTAATAAGATAAGAATATTTATACAATTCCCAGAGTTATTTAATAAATGTGAAGAGAATGATGGGTCTGAGTAGAAAGTATGTTTACTGAGATCTAAAGAATGGAAGTAGACTAAACTCAATGCTATACAGGAAAGTTGACGGGAAGTCAGAGATCTACATTCTAATTTTTTTCTAGCTACATGATCTTGGATAAATCACTTAACCTGCCTGAAGAAAACATGAAATTTTAAATTGTGTCTAAGTATTTTTTTCTAGGAATATATTTTCATATATGCTGAAATAACATTTTGAGTAAAAAAAAGTCTATTTGTTAAGTTACTGACTTTTGGGACCTAGTTTATAAATCTGTATTCTATTTATGAAAATTTATGTTTTTTTCTGATAATATCAAACTATTGTTAAGGGCATATTTACCTCATTTAGGAAAATCTGCAAAAACAGTTTGCCAAAAAGGTATTTTCAAAGTTATAGAAATGTCAGTTTTTACATAGGACTGGTAGAAATGTGAAAAGTGATTATTTTTGCAGGCTCTAAGGCTTAGTTTTTACTAAGACTTACTACTGATAAACTATTTGTATGATAAGCTGTATTTTTGCAATTCTGAATTAATGATAAGATAATTTCCGGAAGTGGATTGGCATTCAGAGTATCATTGTTGACAAGCTAAAATAAAGGCTGACTGAATTTTTTCTATTTTATAGGCTTTACAATATTCAAATGCTTTAGTGTTTGATGAAAGAGAAGGAATATCAAATCTGATACACTGAATCCCAAGCACCTGAATGTGATCTCTGTTACACACCAACTGTGTAGAGCTAAGTGAAATAGGATGTGGGAGATATCTGGAGATATGTATGGAGAATGGAAAAAAAAATGCAAAAAGGGCACCTCAGAGGAAAAAATCCCTTTGTTATGAACCTTGATACATTAAACAGAAATGCTCTTTTATTTATGAAATTCTGTTATAATAATAAAACTAAATTAATTTGAATGGTTTCTATTCATTCACAAATCCCAAGTAACACTTTCAGCAATTGAGCCACTGCCTTCCCAACCTTGGCTCATTTTTTTTTGTTTTGTTTGTTTTGTTTTGTTTTTAATCTGGTAGCAAGTCTACCAAAAATTTGCCTTTAATATCAAGAAGCAGATCAATTTCATAAAGGGCTCCATGTAGAGTGGATTGATTCTAGGGCTTTGAGCCACTGTCCCTCTTAATTTGAGACTATTGGATTGATCCTGCTTTGCTTACACATATGTGTGTGTGTATATATGTATGTTTACACATGTGTGTATGTATATACAAACACACACCCATAGGTATAAAAAAAAGCAGGATACACACACACATACACACACACACACGCCTTAATTTCCAATTAATTTGCTCTTATCAAACCTTGGGAAACATATTGACCCAAAAGTGAAATAAACTTCTTGAGAATACTATCAGTATTCTTTTTCAAGAATTATGTAACTAGACTTCACCTTAATAAGGATTTGGTCAGAAACAGATTTGTCCCTTACACAATGCCTCTGCTTACTTAATTTTTTGTGCAATTTGTAAAATATACTACAGTGTCTATATCCTCCTTCGATTGGTATGTTTTCTCCCAAACACCACAGATGAAAAAGTAACAAGATATCTATTTTAGGACCATTCATCTTCTTAAACTGCCTATAACTGAATGTGTTAGAGATTATAAAATACTTTTATTAAATGCTCACATTCAACTTTTCAGAGTAACTTTCTTTTTTCAATCGTATACCGGTATATTAGCTTTCATTTTTAAAGGATAGCATATTATTTTGAAGGCACTAATACATTTTGATTTCTTAGTCAATTACAAAATAAATATAAAAATGAAACATTCTTTGTAAAATATTCTGTTTAAGAAAATCATCGGTTACCTCAAATGGAGTAGTCTAAGAGGAAAAAAGATAAAGCACCTGAGTTCAAAGAATATGTTTTAGAAATTTTAAAATGCCATTTTAAATGTTTTAAAGAATTTCTGGTATTTCCTAGGGATCATTTTACTAAGTAGTTTAAATTAAAAACTGGACAATTAATATTTTTGAAAATAAAAACTAGATTACATAAGGAAGTTGAAAGAGTCTTATTTAATGAAAATAATGGGTAAGAACAATAAAATCTACAGAAAAAGAGAAAGGAAAGAAAAGTCTCTTAGGAAATATCCTGGTCAAGTAGATTATACTTATATCTTGTTTTATAGTATAAGCCAGACTGAAGTTTTATAATGAAATGACCCTGACCTGAAGCCTCCTTTGCAAATGACTAGTGCCTTAATTATTTGCATCTGTGAACTCAAATGAACATACTTAAGGATATATCAATATGCTCATAAATCATCTGCAGGCGATAAGTAGTCCAACATAGATAATTAGAGAATTTACGGAAGGCTTACTCCCTCTGTTTATCTGCTTATGACATTTGCGGTACAGCCCTAACAGCAGGATAATTACTAGATTTATTCATCAAACAAAATCACGCCTTCTGGGAATGCACAGTGACTCCGGTTTTAGGACTAATAAAGACATTTTTCACCAAAACTCAAGTACTAATTTGCTCAATAACTAGCTGCAATAAGCTTTTATGGAAGCACTCAAAGAAAAGACTTGGCACCAGAGGGCAGATAATTAAAGGTGCAGTATCCCTATACAAAAGGATCTGAACAATTCCCTGACCATATTAAAATTTAATTGTTGAATGTTAATTGAAAAAAATATAAGTTGCTTCTGTTCTGAGTTACAGTAATTATTCTCCTCAGATCAAAAACATATCCGTATGTCTAAGTTAGTAACAAAAGAAAACAACTTCAAAAAATGCTCTAAAAACTTATCATAGAATACCCAAGTAAATATAAATTACAATTTAAAAATATTTCTGCAACAGTGATCTCATTTAAAGTCAGCACGCATTTGATTTGAATTTTTTCTCCCTGTCTCTCTCTCTCTCTTTACCTCCATGCAACCTTTCCTTCCTCCCTACAAATAAAAGAATTATGGTTGGTTAACTTGTTTTTCCTTAAAAGTTTCAAGAATTTTTGTAAGTGATAATGGCCCAAAATATTTTAGTGATTTGTAAATGTAAGTACTTTTTAACTGGATTTTTCCCTTCATAATTTTTTGAAAGTCTGATATCTTTAATTCATTAGGACTTCTCTTTTGTATTCACAAAAGGCAGCTACTTCAAATAAAAAAAGCATTATTGATCAAACTCATTGAGCGTTAGTTACAGTTATCCCAGTCCAGTTTGCTTTTTGCTTTTCCAAACAGAATCTCAAGAAATTATTGAGTAATCACAGTTAAATTCTAAATGTTTACATCACTGTTCTGCTGAAAGAAATAAGAATAATGAAGTGTTGTTGTTTTTTAAATGTTTCCACATGGGATAGTTAGGGTGTTCCTCTGGAATCTAAGCTTTTACTACACCAGAATCAGAAATCTTCAGGCCCTTGGGCTCACTTTCTGCTGCAGAGGAATGATGAACTACACAAAATGCAGACTTTTAAACTCATATTTAATTGTTTAATGTCATGGCTCTTGGTAGAGCATTGTTGCTTGAAAAATAAATTGGGTAATTCAATTAAATGGCTACAGAAGATACATCATATCAGATGTAGAAAAGCACTAACCCCAGCTTGAACTTGACGTCCCACATCGCTTCACTTATTTGACAAATGGATTCTTGAAAATAATTGAAACACATGACTGCCAGCATAGGTCAATAATACTTTTTTGCCATTCAGCCTCTTAACAGCTTCCATTTTTTCTTGCACTGTGCCATTCAGGGCAAAGATTGCATTTGCCTGGTAAATCATGCAAGCATTATTACTAAAATGGGACTAAATGCAATGAAAATGGACTACATAAAAGTAATGGCACTTAAGTAAAAGGAAGACCATCTACTAGGGCAAACACTAAATGTCAGAGTTAAATACTATATGACATTACTTCCATTACAAGCTCATATTATGCACATAAGAAAGCAAACTCACTAACTACAGCTGCATACTACATTTTCATATTGTTAACTTTACCAGTTTTCAAGACACTACTGTTAATCCAGATTTAAAGCAGAACTGCATATCTGCTGTTTAAAGTTTTCTCTCCCCTATCTCCTTGGGCAGAACAGATACACTTAGGCAAAAACAGAATCACTGCCTAAATCTTCAAAGGATCATCATTAACAGATTTAAAGACTAATATTTATTCTCTTGGAAAACACTAAGAAAAGAAACAATCACAAACAGCAAAGAAATTTAAAAGCGTTGTCCAGATAAAAAGGTTTTGAAAGAAAAAAAAGAAAATGTGTTTTAACCTATGTTACACGGATTAGGAAGTATATTGAAAAAAAGTATTAGTTATTTCTTTAATCCCAATTTGATTGTATTAACATATTCTAAATGGTTAAGAGGGAACTAGTAGATAAAGCAAAATCTGAAGATTCAAACAGAAGCTGATCTTTTCTTGTTTTCCATTTGTAAACAGAGACTGCCAATTTAATGTTTTTGGTTTGGTGTGGTGAGGGTTTTGATAATAAAAAAGAAAAGATGTCCTAGTTTTGTAATGTTCAAGCTTTCAATGTTTACTTCACAATTAGGCAATACTGTGTAGAGATAAGAATGCAATCAAAATGCCTGGGATTGACTCCTGCCTTCTGCCATCAGCAAGTTACTTAACCTCTTTATGCCTCAGTTTTCACATCTGTAAAATGAAGATAAAGATAGTGTCTACCCTCATAAGTTTCTTAAGAGGATTAATTTTAAAAGTGCTTAATGGAGTGCCTAACAATAAAGGCTCACTAAACGTCTGCAGGCATTGTAAATAAAAAAGCCTGAATCAATCACAAGGTATTTTTTATAAGGAGACATTCTGAAATGAGCACATGTGCATTTTGACACTGGGAGTCCCTCTTAAATGTTCTCATCTCATTTTTGATTTTTGACCCTTTCTGGAACATAAAGCTCTTTTAGCTTTCAATGCATCGATCAAAATGTCTTTCCATAAAGAAAGAAACTTTTAAAATAATTCCTTAAAGTTATACTGCAACCTTCAGCATTCATTGATCTTAAACTTCAAATGAACTCGTTTACCTTCCTTTAGGAGTTAATTGACCCACTTCAGGTTTCCAAAGTTTATTAGACAACTCTTTTCTCCAATCAAGATAAGTAATAGAAAAGCAACTACTTAGACTCCTTAAAGAATGTGATTATTGCTTACAAGGCTCTCCATTTTTTAGCAAGTCTTCATTTCTTATTATTTTTCCCATTCAGGCAGTGACACTTCCCTTTTCCCCAAATCCCCAGTTATTCAGCTCCAATAGAGCCACTCCTTGAGTCCACATGTCTGTATTTGGGGAAGAGAGGGTTGATGGGAGAGACTTCAATTGGCTCTGTTATAGTTCTGCTGTTTTATGTTTCACAAGATTTTGTTTATTAAATAAAATAATTCAGTCAAGAAAAATTTACTAGATCTGTGGAAGTAAGTTTCAAAACTTTAGGTTTGTCCTGGGCTTTCAGTGAGCTAAAGCTTTGTTAAAAAATGGTGTTCAAAACCCCCAAAACACTGGAGTAGATAACAGACTAATCTTATTTGTCAGAACTGTTCTTCTGCAATACAAAGAAAAAAGAGGTAAAAATAGCTAAATCTGCAGAAAGAAAGGATAAGTCACAGATGAGACACAACTGCAAGTTTCAAGCACGAGGATAATATTTTTAATGTGTCATGAAGTCCAATAAAAAAAACAGATTCACGGATTCATATGTACTATTCAAGTGTTTAATGAAATTACTTAGTTATTAAAATAACAGAATTATTTGTCTTCATATATAAAATGTAGTAATTGAAGAATTGTTAGCCTTGCATTGAAATGTTGCTATTTCTCTGCCATTCACTGCATACTAAGATGTATTATTTTACATATTCTTTTTTCAAAATATTCATTCCTCAAATATAAAAATCAAGGACCAAAAGCAAGAACATTTTTATGCATACTCACAGAAATAACTGTATTTCATTTAATTACAAAGTGACACTCATTTAAAAAATAGATTGTATGTATTAAAAAATAAGGTTTGTTCTTTACAAAAGAAAAATTCTAAAGGGAAAATGTGCTGGCCCAGGAGGTTGATTTAGACCGGGTATTTCAAAATTCTCGAGGCTTACTTTTCTCAATTAAGGATTATGGAAGCAATCCTGGTAAGCCTAAAGGGTTTTGAATTGTGCTTGTAGAACATTAAGCAAACATGGGTATCTCCAGATTCACAAAGCTCCAATAAAATCATGTGTATATAATTAGATCAATCAACAGGAACCATTATGAGATATATGTCAGAGGAAGTCTCATAACAAGCAGCCATATAGAAAGAATTAACTCTATCCACCTAAGGCCTTATCCACTCAATACACAGCCATCACATAAATTTATAATGGTATTAAATCTATTAATGGCATGAGGAATAAATATTTATTAAATCAGGCAAAGTACATTTTAGTGTACTTTGAATTAATAATTGACAAAAGCAATGCATTTTTTCACCAAATAAATTAGGTGTTTTCTAATGTACGCTTTCTTTTCTGAACACAATACCAAATGCCATTACTGTAATTTGGAAAAGCAGACAAACCAAGAGGATGAGAGGCATGGACATAAGCTTTTATCTTAAAATTAGACAAAACGAAAGAAAAAAATAAAAGGCTAACTGCATTCACAAGCCAACAGCTCCTAACTCTGCTCTAAATTTTCCTTTCACTCTTGTGGCTGATACAGCCCAGGATATAATTAAACAATTGCAATTGCAATAATGCTTTGTGTAATTGACTCCAAAGCGTTACAAGATTTGTGAGTTTTTATGTGAATACGTTTCCGAGTAAACATAGTACTTTACAGTTGGAAAGGCGCACCTTGAATAGATTTGACTCTAAGTCGTAGAATTCAGTGCTTTATATATACACCTGCATTAGTTTGCTAGGGCTGCCATAACAAATACCTTAGACTGAGTGGCTTTAGCAAATTATTTTCTTTCTTCTTAGGCTTCTCCTTGGCTTGCAGATGGCCGATTTCATTCTACATCCCCAAATGGCCTTTCCTCTGGGTACACACAGTGTATACTAATATCCTCTTCTTAAAATATACCAGTCATAGTGAATTAAGACCCACTCACACGCCCTATTTTTAGCTTAATTTAAGGATACTGTCTCCAAATATAATCACATTACAAGGTCTTGGGGGTTAGGAATTCAACATATGAATTTTGGTGGCACACAGTTTAATCTGTAATAACAAAACCTTTAATGTATTATTATTTTGTAAATGACATTTCTAATTTGAGTCCCATTAAAACTATTTGTACTAATTATTGTGCTCAATCTTACACATCTCTAACATAGTGGTTTTCAGACCATAGCATTTATCAGAATGGCCTGGAGAGCTTGTTAAACCACAGATTCCTGGGCCCCACCCCCAGAGTTTCTGATTCTTTGGGTCTGAGATGGGGCCTGAAAATTTGCATTCTGACAAGTTCCCAGGTGATGCTGACACTGCTGGTCAGCGAACTATACTCTGAGAACCAGTGATCTAGTACAAAGTTTCCAAGACAGAATTTTTGTGACAGTGTTTCATGAAATGTTGGCATGGATTCTTACAGAAAAGCAATTAATAGTCAAATTATTCTAGATTGTGCTACATATGGTAGTATCCTCTTAGAGATTTTGACAAATTGAAATACTAATAACAGACATATATAACACATTAAAATTTCTAAGGATTTTGCAATAAGAGAAAAATTAGTTAACAGTTTCTACACTTATCTGACTATGTAACTCAGTTTTTCAAGTAACAGCTTTTAACATATCATGCATATCTATGGAAACATTGGTTTAACATCTTAAATTGTCTCACTTCAAACCAACATTTTCCAAACTGTTTCATGGAAGGCAAATAGGTATTTCATGCAAGCATTAATATTGTATGTGTTTCAAAGAGGAAGAAAGGTCATCCATAATTTGGGAAATTCTTCAGCAGCAATGTTTTACTTTAACTCTGAATTGTGAAAACTTACAGGGATAAGAACTACTTTTGTAATACACATTCTGTGTTTCACAAAACACTAGCAGTGCCCTGAAACTGAGATTTATGATCAATATATTGAATTATGACCAAACAAAATTTCCAATTTAGATATTTTACCTTGTTCCATAATTAATCCTACACACAGTGTCTTTTAAGACTAGGAATATAAACACATGTATGTACATGTGAACATACACACATATGTACACACAATAGCCCATCTACTATTATTCCCAATTTGTGTTTGAGTCCCACAGATTTGTAATCAGTAAATGAAAAGTGTAGATGATCAGTGTAGATAGGAACAGTATTAGTGTTGCCATATGAGAAAGATCTAGGAAATGCATTCAACAATTGATTACACATCAAATACAGGCCATTTTGGTTAAAATATTTTTACAAGTTAGAAGGATGTGTTCTTATGGTCATTTTTCTACACAGATAAACACTGTTTCTCAAATACTAAATTAGAGGTGATTAAAGGAAAAATAGAACTAATATTCATTAAGCAATGATTATATTTTAGGAAATATGTCAGTTATTTTGCATGCTCTACCTTGATTGGCACCCTCATTAACCTTGAATATTGGCATTATCATTTCCATTTGACGGAGGAAAAAATTAAAGTTCATGAATGAAACTTAGTTGCAGTAAGATAAAGGGATGATAAACACACTGCCCCTGACATCAATGCATTCAATGTCTTGTGAACCAAGATTTGAAAAAATAACATATGAAAAATTATATACAAGATTCAAGCCATTAGAAGGGGCTCATGAAGATATTTTTAAAAAGTGGTGTGAATCTCCTAATAAAAATCAAGGAAGCCGGGCGCGGTGGCTCAAGCCTGTAATCCCAGCACTTTGGGAGGCCGAGGCGGGCGGATCACGAGGTCAGGAGATCGAGACCATCCTGGCTAACACAGTGAAACCCCGTCTCTACTAAAAATACAAAAAAAAAAATTAGCCGGGCGTGGTGGCGGCGCCTGTAGTCCCAGCTACTGGGGAGGCTGAGGCAGGAGAATGGCGTAAACCCGGGAGGCGGAGCTTGCAGTGAGCCGAGATCGCGCCACTGTACTCCAGCCTGGGCGACAGAGCGAGACTCCGCCTCAAAAAAAAAAAAAAAAAAAAAATCAAGGAAGACTACCGAGTGGATATGGAAGCACTGAGGTTTAGTGGCTAAGCGCTACACTTCATGGGTTCAAATCTCTGCTCTGCTGTTAACCAGTTTCATCATCTTAATCACATTACTTAAACTCTTCAAACATGTCTTTCTTCATCTATTATATGCAGATCATAATTGTATGTACTCCATAAAGTAAGTGTAAAGATTTAATAAGTTAATATAGAAAGCCTGGCTCATATTGATTACCAAAGAAGCTTTTTATTATTATATTTTATCAATAATATGAGATCTAAATGAAAACATAATAGTAGCATTATTTTATAGTTTATATAAAATGTAGACTTTAAGAATAAATGAAATTAATTATGACAATACCAATAATTCTACTGAAATGTGAAATATATATATAACATAAATGGTGAATCATGATCATGAATGGATTCATTAGAAAACATATCTGAGTATTTTTAGCTGGAACTTTAAACCCATGTTCTCCATGTTTAGACACTTCTCAAGAAGAGTTTTTTTTTTTTAAAGCAATGTTACTATTAAAAAGACTAAAGATTATTTACTAATCAAGAGAGGAGTCCATTACAACAATTCTTTAAAGATAACTAACAATCTATTTTTTAAAAAATACAGTAACCTAATAAAGGAGGACAATAAAACCTCATTCTTCACTTAATCATTACAGATTTTCTACTGTGTTGAAAGCCCACACCACG
This sequence comes from Theropithecus gelada, assembly GCF_003255815.1. Lineage (NCBI taxonomy): Eukaryota > Metazoa > Chordata > Mammalia > Primates > Cercopithecidae > Theropithecus > Theropithecus gelada. Next base: position 87,476,592 of record NC_037673.1, on the reverse strand, counting down.
GAAACCATAGATGTGACAGATTGGAAGATGAATAATTCCTCCATCTATAATCTTACATTTCATAGTAGAGAATGAGCAATCAATTCATGAAGAGCTATAATGTTAAGTTCCAAAAGAAAGTGGTGAATTTTATTTCCCTTAAAACAAGAAAAAGGTAAAAAAATAAAAATAAAAATAAAAATAAATCAGTCAACTTAGAGTTGGGGTTTGAGAGAGATAAAGACGGGAGGAGAGAGAATTACACATAAAAGGATCAGCATAGGCAATTGCACAGACAAAAGAAATCACAGAGGAAAGTGTTGCTTAGAGGGAAAAAATATTATATTATTTAAGTAGAAAATAGAATTATCTAAACATGTTACAGGAAACTGTTTCGAATATACTTCAAGTCAGTTTGGGCAACTCTAAACACAGCAGTTACATGCCAAAAACCTAGTTAACTTTATCTCTCAAAGTCTGTATTTTAATCTTTTGGAATAAATTTAATTTGCATTTTTTAGGATAGAGTGTATAATTTACTAATCATTAGCTTCAATAGTCTGAGGAAGAAAGTATATATAGGATTAGCATAGTATATCATATAAAGGCAAACCTTATTTCACTTGATTTAAATTATTTACAAATTATAATAATGATTAGTAATATGTAGCAATAAGAAAAGTCTGAATTAATAAATGGGTAGGAGAACAGAATTCTGTTTCATTATTAATATCAAACCACCTTTTATTGACTACTTTGATTGCAAACACTTGAACTTTTCTTTAAACTAAGCTGATTCTCCTACGGTATTATGTCATTTTGAAAGACATTGAGAAGTTTTACATTTTGCGACTCTGATGTTTCTGCAGTGGAATTAGTCAGGGATTATTATGAAAACCAATAGCAAGTGAAAATGATTGTGGTTTGATAGTTTGGATAGTGTCATGGCTCCTCATTATATTGCAGGAATTTATTTTCTACCAGTTTTTTAAGAAACAGTTGGACCACACTATTATTATAATGACACTCTGAACAGAGATTTCTTTTAAATATACAAAAATATCATGGGGAAGGGATTTGCATATATAAAATTAAATGTCTGTAGAGGAGAGTATACAAACATTACAAGTACACAAATATAAAATTGTCCAACAGTATACCTGTCAACTCTGCTTCTTTAGTCCTTGACAAATGTGTATGACAAGAACTGAGTAAAATCATAATAATAGACTGGTTACTGCTTATATAATTGCATATAATTAAAACAACCCAATAAATAGATTCCAATCTACCATCCTGCCATATTACGGATGCCATTGTCATGGGGGCAGTCTGAAGGATCCGTGATGATAATGATTTTATATATATACAATATACAATATATAAATAATATGTAATATGTAATATATATACACAAAAACACACACATATTTAACACATACACATGTACACAAATACATATATATGTATGAACACACATGCATATATACACATATACATATTGTGTAAACATACATATATATGTTATGAGTGCATTTGTGTATATATACACAAACACATGCACGTATCTATTATGCACACACATACATACACATTATACACACACTCGTGTGTGTCTTTGTGTGTATTTTCTGTGTTCTCATCTGTCTTCCTATCTCTCCCATTCTCCCCTTCTATAGAAAAGTAGCATATTAATTTCTTGGCCTGCTGTGGTGGCTCACGCCTGTAATCCCAGCACTTTGGGGGGCCAAGGTGGGCAGATCACAAGGTCAGGAGATCGAGACCATCTTGGCTAATACGGTGAAGCCGTTTCTCTATTAAAAATACAAAAAATTAGCCGGGCATGATGGCACATGCCTGTAGTCCCAGCTACCCGGGAGACTGAGGCAGAAGAATCCCTTGAATCTGGGAGGTTTAGGTTGCAGTGAGCCCAGATCGCACCACTGCACTACAGCCTGGACAACAAAGTGAGACTCCATCTCAAAAAAAAAAAAAAGTAACATATTAATTTCTTATTGTTTATATAACAAATTACCACAAACTTAGTGATTGCTATGGTCTGAGTATGTTCCTCAAAATTTTTATGTTGGAGATTTAATCCCCAATGCAACAATGCTGCAAAACAGGGCATAATGAGAAGTGTTTAGGTCATGTATTAATGCTGCCATAAACAAGGTCTTATGGGAGTGAGCCCTCTTGCTTCTGCTCTTCTACCACGTGACGACACAGAATTCAATCCTTTTCCACCCTTCCTCCTGCCACCATGTAAGGACACAGCAAGAAGATGACCTAATCTTGGGCTTCTCAGCTTCTGTAACTGTGAGAGAATAAATTTCTGTTCTCCATAAATTATCCAGTCTCAGGCATTTTGTTATAGCAGCACACAATGGACTAAGACAGTAGCTAAAATTAATACAAATTAACAAATACTTAATGCATGCAGAGCTTAAAACCTAAATGACGGGTTGATAGGTGCGTCAAACCACCACGGCACATGTATACCTATGTAACAAACCTGCATGTTCAGCACATGTATCACAGAACTTAAAGTAAAATAAATAAATAAATAATCTTAAAATTCTGGAGGTCAGAATTCCAAAATGGGTTTTAACTTGGCTAAAATCAAGGTGTCAGCAGAACTGTCTTTCTTCTGCAGGCTCTAGGGATTCATCTCCTTGCTTTACTTAGCTTTCAGGTGGCTTCCTGAATTCTTTGACTCATGGTCCCTTTCTTTCTTCAAAGCCAGTTATTATATCCCTCTGACCTCTGCTTCCATTATCACATCTCCTTCGCTGACTTTTCTACCTTGCCTGACTCTTCTACCTTCCCCTCTACTATATAAAAACCTTGAAATCAGATTGAGTCCACCCACAAGATTCAGAATACTTTCTCCATCAAAAGATTCTTAATTTACGGCCGGGCGTGGTGGCTCAAGCCTGTAATCCCAGCACTTTGGGAGGCCGAGACGGGCGGATCACGAGGTCAGGAGATCCAGACCATCCTGGTTAACACAGTGACACCCCGTCTCTACTAAAAAAATACAAAAAAACTAGCCGGGCGAGGTGGCGGGCGCCTGTAGCCCCAGTTACTCGGGAGGCTGAGGCAGGAGAATGGCGTAAACTCGGGCGGCGGAGCTTGCAGTGAGCTGAGATCCGGCCACTGCACTCCAGCCTGGGCGACAGAGCGAGACTCCGTCTCAAAAAAAAAAAAAAAAAAAAAAAAAATCCTAATTTTATCACATCTGCAATGTTAAGTAACGTACTCATAGATGCTGCAAATTAGGATGTGGATGTTTTTGAGGGTTATTACTGTGGGTAGTATAAGTAATACCATGCTTTCCCTTCCTTCCCTCTATTTTCTCAACTCTTAATACATTCCTTAAACTACTTCCATTGAATGTTTGTCCCAGCCATTGGTCTGATATGTTCCTATCAAGATCATAAGAATATCCTGCTGCCAAATGTTACAAGCATGCTCTTACCTTCACTAACTACTGTCTTTCATTTTTATGTGTTGACTCCTCCTTTTTGTTTTAAACATTTTTTTCCCCTGGGCTTCTATGCTGCTCTCTTCTTTCTCCCCATGAACTTTCCATTGTTCCACTGTTCCTTCATAGTTTCTTTCATGGATGCCTTTTTCTTCTCCTTTTATATGGCTGTTGTCCTTTACTTTGTCCTACTCTACTAATTTTCATCAAGTCCCATGATAGCATCTATGTCTAAGGCTTCTACGGGGATTGGTCCCAAATCTCTGTCTCATTTAGACCAATCTCTTTAACTCTGTACTAAAGCTATGTGTCCCTTTTGATGGACAAAGGAAACTTTAAAACCAATATGTCCAAATGTAGAAAAACATTCACAGAAGCTCAAATTTATACCTTTTTCTTTCCCTTCCCTTCCTTCCTTCCCTCCTTGCTTCTTCTCTCTTTTCCTCTTTCTTTCTTTCTCTTTTTTTCTTTCTTTTTTTTCTTTCTTTTTCTTTCTTTCTTTCTCTCTCTCTCTCTCTCTCTCTCTCTCTCTCTTTCTTTCTTTAAACAGAAATATCCTTTTCCTGGTCACCAATTCAAAAAGTAAAGAATTTTTCTTTATCTGTCTCTCTTCATTCAAATCTCACATCTAACGTTGCCACGTAATCACCAAATTCTCTTGTTTTGAATTTCTCAATGTTTCTTGAATCTATTCCATTCTTAGCATCTTCTTAGTTACTGCCCTACTTCAGGTCATACTAATTTTTTGTGTTTACTGATTCGGCCTCCTCCTAATTAGTCCTTTTTTTGTTGTTCCAGCCTTAGCTTTCTATAATCCTAGCCTCCACACTGCTACCAACATGACCTAATATGCAAATATAGTAGTCAGAACATTACTTAAAATTATTCAGTAACTTCATCATGAAAGCATTAATTTCCTCACCAATCATTCAATTTCTTGCAGCATAGAACTAGTTGCTTTTCCAGGTCTCCTTGATGCTTTACCTTCAATGCTAAGTAGTTTCCTAATTGCCTTCCTTTTAATTTCATTTTCTGGAGTATTTTGAGGTTTAAATGAGACAACATAAGAAAAACTCACAGCACAGTTTCTAGAATATAGTAAGCATTCAATAAACATTAATTCCCTCTTCTCTCCCTCTCTTCCTTCTCTCACTAAGATTTGGTATGTAATTCTCTTTTCATTGCTAAGTATTATTGTCTCAACTAGTCAAATATTGATCTTTTGGACATCCATTTATCAAGGCCAATGTCAATACACTCTTCCTCCTTTGAACTTTATGAATATAGTCTATTCTTAATTATAGAATTTCAATTAAGCATTCTACCAACCATTTGACAATGAAGTCCTAAACTATTAACCTATTATAATCCTTAGCTAATTCTTTAGCTTCTTCAATTTAGATAAACATTTTTCTCTTATTTTAATTTCAGTCAAGCAATCTATAACAGAACCACTGACATATTATATAACAATACTATATGAATATGTTTATTATATATCCATGTGAAAAGGGAATTTCTACTCACAGTTGTTTTCCTATTTCTGAATTTTTAAATAGACTATTACAGTTTCCACCACCTTTAAGTCAGGGCATATTAGGCCTTCCTAATGAACTCGCACTTTTGAATCTCTACAATCCACAGAACTTCCAAATCATCTCCCTTCCAATCATTTCTCACCACCACCATCATCTCCAGCCTGATCCATTCACCCTCATCTTTAGCCTGACTTATTGCCAAAAGGCTCTTAACTGACCATCTCGTACAGCCTATCATCTTTTCCCAACCCAGCATCCAGAACCATCCTTTAATAATATAAATCAGATTTCATCATTTCTCCACTTCCTATCTGTCTCCCTCTGAATAAAGCATTTATTTTACACAAGCTTACCATAACTGACAAGATTCAACCTCTGGTTGTTTCTACTCCTTCTCCTGTTGTTCTCATTCTTTTTGCTCCAGTCCCTCTGGCCTTCTTGCTCCTCCTCAAATTACCAGGTGTTCCCTAAATGGGGCCATTCACCCTCTCTTCTGCCTGAGGGATTGCTTCCTCTCCATCTTTAGGTCTTAGCTCAACTGTCACCTTTTCAGTCAGTCCTTTCCTGACCACCTGACAGCTGATACTTCATGTGTTTCCTTTCCTGCTTCATCCTTTTCCATAGCCTGAAAAACCACTATTTTAATTTTACTTTTTAAAATATGTCTTAACCTCCTTCTTGTTAGAATGTAATGGCAAAGAGGACAGGGGTCTTTTCCATTTTTGTTCAGTGAAGTGTTGATGAGAATCCCCCCAAAATGTCTGTTGTATAGTAGATGCTTACTTAGTAAGTATTTGGAAAATAAATTAGTTTCTGTGAGATTCTGAGAAGACTAAGTAGTCTTCACTTTCACTTGCCATCCAGTTTTTCAGCTTATTTTGGTTATTTTGAGAAGCATGGGTGTTTTATTAGGTTGACCAGAAAAAATCTAATGAAATAGGAAATAAAATAATATTTTTGCCCAAAGCTGATCCTAGATGCCATGGACCTGAAAATGTAATATGGGAATTTAGCACTGGAGTTTTAAAATAAAGGTAAAACTCATCAAATCAGTTTCAAGTGTGCATTAACATTTGTAGAACAAAGCCCACAAACAAGAAGGTATTTCACATTCCTTGTTCATCAGAGGATGAACATGTATTTTTCAGAGCTAAGTAGTATATGAGTTACAATATTTTGAACCCATGTGGTGGTTAAAACTTGCTACAGGGATTTCCCATAGAATAAAGGAAGGTGATCATGTTACAGATTTAAGACATTTGGCAAATTATGTTACATCTGCATGCAAAGACAAAAAGAAGAGCATTCTTGAATATTAAACCTCTCTGTGACTCTATATAAAGCAAAATAGTTAAATACTTTTTGCATGTATTCTTTTTCCTATAAAACTATCTTCGGATTTTCAGTAGGAGATTTCTGTGTGCCTATACTATATCAAATATTCTTATATTATCACCATAGTCAAATTCTGTGTAAGTTCCCCTGTAGCACCCTCTCTATATAACATTTGAAGGTTTCACTCAAATGTAATATAAGTTATATTAACAACAGGTCAATCATAATTATTCTTGTGTGCCTTTTCTTCAAGATTTAACGACATATATTTTTATTTCCTATATAAAAGCTGAACCATACCAGGTAAACTAATATCCTAACAAATGGAAACTTTTACCCTTGAAAGTATGGTCACTCGGCAAAATGTAATCCAATAGTTAATATCTGAATTTTTCTATAAGTAAAGAGCCAGTGTCAGATGAGCTAGAAGCCCCTCCCCCTAAAAAAACTATAGTAATGATGAGTGTGGCTTTAATAGGTCACTTAACAGGATATAGAGAGTTTTCAATCCTTTTCAACTTTTAAGGAAAACGAAATTAATTATGTCTCTCTAGGCAGTCAAGATTACATACTATCTCCTAAATGCAGTGGATAACACAACTTACATATACTTGCCCTTCTTCTGCCTTCATTTTCTTCTAAAACTGTAACATAAGTAATCGCATGTACATAACAAAGCTCTTCTGTAAAATGATGGCGAATTGCAGGATTCCTCTTCTCATGAGGACACACCAACCTAAATGTTTGACTCTAACTAGATATTTGCAGAGGATTCTTATATTACTTAACTTTTTCATAATTATCCAAAATATAACCTAAAAGTTTTCTTGAATTCAAACCCTAGTGCTTAGAAATCTAAGATGAAGCATCTTCATGGAAAAGATTGTGTGATAAAGTAAATGTTCTCCCAGCTCTATTTCCTTGACTCACAAAATATATTTAGAATCAAGGAGTAGAGTTATGTTCAATCAAATTCGTAGGTTATAGATAAATCAATATATATTATGTGCTCATAATCTCATCTCCAGCTTTTTTATACAAGTGTAGCTTTAGGGATTAAGCAGGTTTAAGGACTACAACTGGACTTACCTACTACCTTCAGTTCTTCACTGAACCAATTTTGCAATTCTGTAGATTGTTAATAAGTAAGTTATATAGATGCCCTAGAAATTATGTGGATGCAACACTTTGCAAAAGACAATCATTACAAAATATTCACATTCTTGAGAAAATATACAGTTCATGAAACTCTAGGCAAAAACACATCTACTAATTAATGATGTTGAATATAGTAGCAAATTTAAAACACACTCTATATTGATCGCATAGATCTTTAAAAAGACTCTATTCTTTTTAGAGTAGGTTTACAGCAAAATTGAAAGGAAGTTTCAGAGATTTCCCATACAACCCCTGCCCTCATACACGCATGCCTTCTCCAATTATCAACATCTTCACCAGAGTGGTACATTTGTTTTAGCTGATGAAAACCTGCATTGACACTATCATTGACATTATCACCCAAAATCCATAGTTCACATTAGGGTTCACTCTTGGTCTTGTACATCCGTTGGGTTTTGACAAATGCATGATAACGTGCATCTACCATTATGGTGTCATACAGAATAGTTTCACGGCTCTACAAATCTCTGTGTTCCTCTATTCACTCTATTCATCCCTCACTTTTCACTGCTATCTGGCAACCACTGATCTTTTTACTGCCTCCATACTTTTGCCTTTTCTAAAATGTCATTGGCTTAGCTCGTTATCTGCTGCTGTAATAGAATACCTGAGACTGGGTAATTTATAATGAACAGAGATTTATTTGGATCATCATTCTCTAGTCTGGAAAGTCAAAGATCATGATGCCAGCATCTGGCAAATGCCATCATGCTGTGTCACCATCATCCAGTGACAAAAACAGAGGGCAAGAAAGGGCAAGAGCAAGAGGGCAAGAGAGGCTGAACTTGCTTTTATAACAGACCCACTCCTTTGATAATGGCATTAATCCATTTATGCAAGAAGAGCCTTTATACCTAATCACTTCTTATTAGGTCCCACCTTCCAACACTGTTGCATTGGGGATTAAGTTTCCAACACATGAATTTTGGGGAGCATATTCAATCAACAGCAGCCATATTGTTGAAATCATACAGTATGTAGCCTTTTCATATTGGCTTCTTTCATTTAGGAATATGTATTTATGTTTCCTCCATGTCTTTTTGCAGATGGTTAGCTAATTTCTTTTTAACACCAAATAATATTCCTTTATCCGCATGTACCAGCTTCTTTATCTATTTACCAACTGAAAGACATTTTGGTTACTTCTAAGTTTTGGCAATCATAAGTAAAGCTGCTTTAAACATCCATGGGCTGGTTTTTTTGCATGGATACATTTTCAGCTCCTTTGGGTAAATACGAAGGAGCACAATTGCTGGATCATATGGTAAGAGTATACTTAATCTTGTGAGAAACTGCCAAACTTTTTTTCAACGTCATTGTACTATTTTGCATTTTCACCAGCAATGAGTGAGAGTTCTGTTGCCCCATATGGTTTCCAGCATTTGGTTTTGTCATTCTAATAGGTGGGCAGTGGTATTTAATTGTTGTTTTAATTTGCTTTCTCTGATAACATATGATATGGAACATCTTCTCATATGTTTATTTGTCCTCTGTGTATCTTCTTAGGCAAGATGTCTGTTAAGAGGCAAGATGTCTGTTAAGGTCTTTGATCTATGTTTTAATTAGGCTGTTTGCTTTTTTATCTTTGAGTTTTAAAAGCTCTTTGTAGATTTTAGATAATAGTTGTTTGTTGGATATGTCTTTTAAAAATATTTTCTCCCAGTCTGTAGCTTCCCTTTTTATTTTCTTGACAATATTTCTCAAGGAGTAGAAGTTTTTAATTTTAAGAAAGTCCAGCTTACCAAATCTTTCTTTCATGGATCATCCCTTTGATGTCATATCTAAAAAGTCATCATCAACCTTAAGGTCATCTAGGTTATCTCATATTTTACCTTCTAGAAGTTTTATATTTTTGCATTCTACATTTAGGTCTGCGTTATATTTTGAGTTAATTTTTGTGAAAAATGTAAGGTCTGTGTCTATACTTTATATTTGTACATGAACATCAATAGATTTTTTTTTTTTTTTTTTTTTTTTTTTTTTTGAGACGGAGTCTTGCTCTGTCGCCCAGGCTGGAGTGCAGTGGCCGGATCTCAGCTCACCGCAAGCTCCGCCTCCTGGGTTTACGCCATTCTCCTGTCTCAGCCTCCCGAGTAGCTGGGACTACAGGCGCCCGCCACCTCGCCCGGCTAGTTTTTTGTATTTTTTAGTAGAGACGGGGTTTCACCATGTTAGCCAGGATGGTCTCGATCTCCTGACCTCGTGATCCGCCCGTCTCGGCCTCCCAAAGTGATTACAGGCTTGAGCCACCGCGCCCGGCCAATAGATATTTTTAGAAGCTATTTCCTCTATGAAATTGACTGTAACATATGTATGTGTGTATATATATATATGAATACACACACATATATTGAAATAAATATATTTGAAGACTATTTGATCATATATAACTCAATTTTTTTCACCCCCAAGAAATAGGTATCTCTGAAATGTCTTAGTAAAACACCAATGCTGATCTTTTATTTATACTTTGACTCCATTGTATCTAAGAGTACTCTCACGAAAGGTGTTAAGCTGAGCTCAACAACATAGCAAAGTCATCGGCTTATACACCATGAAGTCTATATATATATATAAAAATACATTTAAAAAACCTCTATTTTCTCTCCCTATCTGTATTCCTTCTCTAGCTGCTACAGTGTACTGGGGAGACAGCGGAATATTGTGGAATCCAGTGCCTTTGTCAGTGAAACCCTGGAAACTTCCAGGTTCCCTCCACATCCTCCTGAAATCCGTTGGCCCTTGCCCAGCACATATCTTTACATCTTACCCAACTCAAAGCCTCAATTCCAGCACTGTTATCTAACCTACCCATTATTTCTATCCTAATACAGCCACAACCCGATGATTACAAAATAAGGTAAATTAAAATGTAACAAATTTTTGTTCTCAAAGGAATCACAATTCAAATAGTAATAAAAATACATTATAAACGTGAGTATTGTAAAAGTGTGGGAAGAATGTAAACAAACACAGAGTTAGTACTAGGTTAGGGGCTAGAAAAATATAAAAGTATCATTATCGCTCCTATCCCTTGGCCTGAAAAGGCAGGGGAGACAACATTTTCCAGAACCAGATGAGACAAGGAGAAGTCTGAGTGGCAGGGCCATCTGGCATGAGCTGTAACTTGTGATGGAGAGACGCAGCCAGCCTCAGACAAACCTGCAGGGAGGGATGTGGAGGAATAAACCCCAACCTCAATTTCTTTCCTCCCTCCCATCTCTGTTGAATTCCACATGCTAAATCCAACAGGAAGCTAGAGAGCCAAGAACCCTGTTGTTACAATCCATTCAGAAACACTTCTTAGGGCACAGAGAAAGGTGAAGGATGGAGTATTTGGAGAAGCAAATGGAAGAAAGGTATCCAGCACACATAATTAAAAATCTATACTACTATGTTTTATTGAAAACATATACAGGCCAAAAAAGAGGATACATGGACAAGGTTTCTCATTTAATTCAAAATTTTAAAAAATTCAACACAGATAACTCAAATAAACTATGAAAATAAAAATAAGTTACATGATAATAAACTGAATGTTTTTCACATTTCTGTTAGTGTTTTATCTTTCTAAGCTCTATTAAGCTATGGAGTTGCTTGAAAATATAAGCATACAGAAAAACTTCTGTAGAGAAGTGGCTAGTTTCACATTCTCCAAGCCAATGCAATCAGGAAAACACTAGTCTGAGAGAATGCACAATCTCTAAACTGAGGAAGGATTTAATCAGATGAATATAGACTTTTCAAGAAAAAAAAACTTTGTATACATTGAATGTCTCAAAACTTGAATGAAAAGAAGTAAAGAAGAAAAGAGAAACTTTTCAAAATCAGTTAAATAAGAAGTATTGCACAAACCTAAAACAAACAGCTAATATTTATTGAGAACTTTTCTCAATAAGCAATTTGTTAGGGAAAGTTAATATGTAGTTTCACATAATACAGCATTACTAAGAGATAGAGGATTATTAACCCGATTTTACAGATGAAGAAGTGAGTTTGGGGAGTTTAAGTCATGGTCTAGCTAGCCCATACAGCTAGAAAATTGGGTAGACAGAAACAGAATTTAGCTCTGCTGGATACCAGAACCAACTCAATAGCAATATTGGTACATTACAATCTTTTAATTAAGAAAACTCAAGAAAAGTTAACTCAGTAAGGAAAATGTCTATATTTGTATCCAAAATGTATCTAAATGATAAATCTTCGGCATTTAAGAAATTTTAAGGTTTTCACTTTTTAATTCTGGCAAATTACAGTATTCCTGCCAGGCCTCTGAGCCCAAGCCAAGCCATCGCATCCCCTGTGACTTGCATGCATACGCCCAGCTGGCCTGAAGTAACTGAAGAATCACAAAACAAATGCAAATGCCCTGCCTCGACTTAACTGATGACATTCCACCACAAAAGAAGTGAAAATGGCCGGTCCTCGCCTTAAGCGATGATATTATCTTGTGAAATTCCTTTTCCTGGCTCATCCTGGCTCAAAAAGCTACCCGACAGAGCACTTTGTGACCCCCCACTCCTGCCCGCCAGAGAACAACCCCCCTTTGACTGTAATTTTCCTTTACCTACCCAAATCCTATAAAACGGCCCCACCCTTATCTCCCTTCGCTGACTCTCTTTTCGGACTCAGCCCGCCTGCACCCAGGTGAAATAAACAGCCATGTTGCTCACACAAAGCCTGTTTGGTGGTCTCTTCTCACGGAAGCACATGACAATTCCTACTTTATTCAAATTTATAGTTAACATCATATGAATTATGTTATTAATCAGATTAAAGACAGACAATTTTTCTGTCAAAGTTACCTTTTTTTCTACAATTCAACTAAGAACTATCTTTGTTGATTCATTGGGTAGCTTCTTTATGCTGACAATAAAAGTTAAGTAGGCTAGTAGGCAAAATACTTTGGTACTTTGAAAAAACAGGATTATATTTCCAAGAACATGGCTGATATAATACTACAACATAAGAGTAGAAAAACATACATAATGCGAATGATTTATAAAATGTCTTAATTTTTGTATTTCTCATATGGTGCCATCAGCTATTTAAATTATATGTTCAAGAGTAATGAACTTTTTTTGCTTTGTATATCTAATTGTCTTAAAAATTATATGTATCAAAACATGACATGCTATAATTCATCAAGTGATATAATACAGGACAGTAAATCATGATGTAATAGATCATTTGCCATGGCTCAGTGCTTTTAATAATGATGTAATATAAATTTATATGAAAGTATGTTAAATACACATAAATTTTAAATTCAGGTCTCTTACTAGTTTAAGAATGGAAACACACTAAATATTAAGTATTGATCTTAATTTTTTAATAAAGGGCCACTATAATATTCTAAAGAAGAAAATTTATAATATAAAACAGTATTTTTATCATTACACTTCATAGAAACTTCATTCTTATGCCCTTCATACATCTTAATCTCCCACATATAATAATAAAAATCTTTATGATCTATGGATAATTGCGCTGGATACGTATAATCAAACCTCAATTATAATTTCAGAGGCAGGAAAGAAATCACATAGACAAATGAAATTCTCAGCTAAAACAAGAATCAGAGAATCATGGAATTTAGAGCTGAAAGAGACCTTAGAGATCAGCTACTCCAACCCCCTCATTTTACATATGAATAAATCGAGCTCTGTGAAATTAAGGAACTTTCCAAAGGTCACATAACAAGTTTTTGATGAAGCAAGGATGAGTGTTCTTTTGGTTCAGGCTTTTCCCTTAGTTCTACGCTGCCTGTGAAGAAGTCCATCCAGCTGAAATCGACCTAGTGACTTAAAAACATCTAGAGACACTCCATTGCAGTCTTCTCACTGTGCCGACCACATTACTTTAAACTTGTTCTTAGCAGATGAAAATGTTGTTCAAAACTACTCGTTGTTTGTAAGAGTTACAAGGTTGCTCCGAATATCATTTATTATTGCCTAATGAAAATAATTAATTTTTGCTGAGTTTAACACCCTTCTAACTAGAGTGTTCCAGTGGAGATGTGAGGGACAGGAAAGGCAGAAAAGCCAAAGAAAAATACACTCGAGTAAATGTTCTTGAGAAAACTCCAATGAAACAAAAAAGAATTCGTTCATTCATTTATTTAACATCCTTTCACTAAGTACTTGAGTGTTAGTTATTTCCAAACTTTCCTTCTGATAAGATTCCCTACCACCACTCTTAAGGATCCTAATTCAGTAGCCAGGGTAAGCCCAGGAATCTGCATCCTTAACTGTGATACTTATAGTTAGACAAATTTGCAGAAACCGTTTACTATGTAAAAGCAACCACTACCCCACAGAGAATATAATGATTTATAAGACAGAGACTCTAGCTTTGTGGAATTTATAATCTAGAAGTAGAGATAAAGGTACAAACAAATGATAGGTGCATAGTGAGCCTGCATCTGATGAGAAAGGAAAACTTCACAGGATGTGAACAGTGAGTGAAATTGTTAGAGACAGAAATGAAAAGAGCACTGCGTATGGTGGGAATAGCATGTGCACAGTTAGACAATAGGCATACACATAGATGGGAGAAAAGGAGGAAGGAAAAGTATAGAGCCAGTTTGTCAATAAGTGGAATGAGGTCTGTCTACACTTATGATTCACGAAGAAATGGAGGTGGAGATTGGGCTAGAATGTCATTTGGGGATCAAATCAAGGATGTAAAGATCTACACTAAGAAATCTATGAATGTCTTTGAGTATGGGACCAACCTGATCACAGTCAAATGTTTGAATCTTTCATCTGAACCACAGATTGTATGATTAATTGGACAGGGGAAAAAGTAAAAAATACAAAAACCATTTTGTGAGTTAGATGGCTAACTGTTAATTTTCAGACTGAATTAAACCTTCAGAATGTTTCCAAGACTATTAATCTAAATTTCTTGTTTCAAATACCTTCAAGCAAATTTTCAGAGCTGTCATAAAATTATGAAGGATGCCTCAGGAGTACCTACTATATCCCTATGCAATTTCATGTGTCAGGATCTTGCAGGACTAGTGAAAATCTATCCAATTCTTAGAGACCTCCAAAGCAACTCATTGCAATGTTTAATAATTCTCACTGTCAGAAAATATGTTTTAATATATAATCACAATCTCTCTTTATCTGTCCCACACTTTTCTGTTCAATAGTCACTGGATAAGATAAATCATTACTATTGTTGATCCTATCATGTCACATAGGCCATTAAGTTACGTCTTTCTCACCTTCCCTAAAACTAATAGCTCAATTCTATTAAGTTCTCCTTATGGTTCTTATTTTTGCTGCTCTTGTTATCGCTAGTTTTGCTAAGCCACAGGCCTAACTATGTCTGTGTCTTGAATAAATGTTAGCCTTTTTTAAGCAACTAAAGCACCATTTTTATAAAGCAGTAACATTTAAGTATCTGAAAAAATAATTTATGTAAAACAAAATATAAATATTTTGTGTATTTTGTTATTCTAATTTTATAGAGAAGAAACAGAGATATAGTGGTGTGACTTATACCAACTCACACAGTGGCAGTGTGGCATTCTAAGACCTATTGGCTCCAGGTAAAATATTATATACTGTGTTATCCTACATTTTCATGGAATTAAAAATCCACATGATAAGAAGCACATTTTAGGGAACAAGATGATGAGTTTAATTTGAAGTGAGTGTGGGACTTCTAGGAAAGATCTCCAGCTGGCAGTTGGATACACAGGTTTGTATTCAAGGAGTAAACCAGGCTGGAAGCTATATTTGAAAATATAACAAACACTGGGTGTTGAGGAGATCACCCCACTTTGTGAAACCAGCAAAAAGAACAGTATCTGAAGAATAATAGATAGAGTGAAAAAAAAATGGTCAAAATGTAGGAGAAGGTAAGGAAAGAAGATATTTCTAGAAGAGAGTTGTTAGCCATGAGCTGGGAAGTAAATAGATTAGGAGTGGTGATAATGAGATGAGGCAAATCCTTTAATAAGTGTGCCAGGAAAAGGGTGAGAAGATGGGTCTCTAGAAAAAAGAAACATGGAAAAACGAGAAGAAATTTAACCATGGTTTTAATGCTGATATTAAGAAAGTGGAGAGAAAAAGAAATATACGGTTGGAATGGGGAATAATCAAGGAAATGAGGTCTTACAAAGAGGTACGTCCAGAACACTGAAAATGGATTTGCTTTAAGAATGAGAACTTGCTCTTTCTTCTTGTTGGGGGTAAGGGTGAATATGATGGTAGAGAGTGTTTTATTTAATTTCTAGCATTTTCTCTGTAAAGCAGATATTAAAACCATTTGCAGAGTGATGAATGTTGTAGCTGCCTAGTAAATTTGAAAGATAAGTTTTAGAATAGGTACAGCAGATTAAAAAAAAAAAAAAAAAAAAAAAGGCAACCGAAGAAAGGGCTGCTAGAGATAGTACGATGCACCCAGTTGAGATTGGAGGTCATAGATTGTGGTGGTTATGCAGTGTGATTTTCTTTTCATCAGCACTCAGCAGACTGTGTATAGTTTAGGGAAAGAGGGATAATTGAATGTATTTAGAGTTAGAATTTTGAAGAGCAAACAGAAATCAGAAAGGAGATAATTGGCAAGAGACTGAGTGAAGTGATATGATGCACATTCTCCACTGGGTAGTAAAGCAGGTAGAGGCAGGAAGGTTTAATTATACGAAAGAAAAGTATGAGTCAAGGCACTACAAATCTTGACTTTGTTGAAGTACAAGTATAAAAAGAAATTTGTCTTTAATCAGAACTTTGACAACTATGGTTTATAAATAATTTTAATCTCTAAAAGCAACATCTGGTAAAAATACCCAGCCTTGCAGAATAAGTTTAGGATTTGGTGACATCAGCCTGAAGGCACAAACTGCCTGAGTCAAAAACATTAAGCATGCAGTTCATACTATACGAAATAATGTAGTCTTTGGCAAACTATTAAGTCATATTTTTTTTTAGAAACCTCAACATGATATGATATATTCACTAGATTATAGGGTTCACAAGTGTAAGATGTAAAATATCTTTTAGATCAACTAACACAACAGTGGTTCTCAAACTCTTGTCTCCAGACCAGCAGAATCAGCATACCATAGGAATTTGTTAGAAAGGCAAATTCTCTGCCACCCACTCTTCTGCCGAATTAGAAACTCTTGGAGTGGGGGCCAGTGAACTGTGTTTTAATAAGCCCCCCAGGTGAATCTGATGCTCACTGAAGTGTGAAAACCTCCACAGTACAGTAATCTCAACATGCAAGTTGATTGGTCAAAAAGGTCAGCCTGGATTTTTCTCTAATAATTATGATTTTAGCTTATATTATCTACCAAAATATTTTCAAAAACCATAATTTCAAACCAATATCTTACTAACAAGGACAGATTAGCCAGGATTAAAATTCAGTGAAAGTACATCCCAAAATAAGAAGCACTCTACTGATCTGAATAAGGTTGTTAAAGTGGGGGAAACAGAACAAAACAGAACAGAACAAAAACACTTCAAATTTAGATAGAATCCTCTTGGTTCATGTACCTTTGGTGACTTTAGTTTCTTCAGCTTTGCTGTTGAAAGGTGTGTTAGAAATAAATATTGTTAGGCAGGAATCTAGACACGACATAGCGGCGCCACCTGGCATAGCAGGCCCTTTGTTGGAGACTTCCCTTCCTCTTTGAACACACCCTCAGATTTGCATACATCAGAGGTTCTGGCTGGGCAACCACACTCCCCCATGACCTGCAGCTCACCTGCATTCCACAAGTTCGTAAACAGCAGTTTCGGTTGACAGTTTCCAAAGATCCCTTCCTCATGACCCTTACTCAACTCCTGCCCTAGTAGTTTCAAGACCTCCCAGGCCCTGTTTGCACAACAAGCTTCCCTACCTCTCGGGCTATAAAAAGCCCCTACCCTCCTCCCTCAGCATGACTTCCTCAGCCCGCACCTTTGGACGGAGGAACCTCGCCCGCGAGTCCTAATAAAGGCTATTCTCACTGCCATTTGCCTTGTGTCTTCATTACCGGTTCAGCTCCAGCCTCAGTTTACCTTTACAAATATTACAATCCATAAGAGAAAGAAACCAAGGACTTTCACAGACAGCAGTAATGACAATGTAATTTAAACAAAGTCCCAGGGCTAGTGAAAAGGCACTTGATGGGAATTTCAGGGGCCTTCCTTCCATTCTGCCTTCCAAGTGAAGGTTGTAAGGAAATCCTAGGTACATTGTTCATTACACTTTAGTTGATCTGGCAGCATTAGGGAAGGAGGAGGGGAAAGGAAAGAAAGAGGAAGGGAGAAAGGATACAGAAGTGTGGGAAAGAGAGTCTGAGACGGCTACTAGAGAAAGTAATTGACTGGTAGAGCTATAAAGTTTCTACATGTGGAAAAAAAAATCAAATCTTGATCCCAGGCATAAAGTCTCTATGAAGCTAAGTTACAGTTCAAGAAAATTCAGCAATATAGATGTCATGGTATGACAAACAACATTATGTTTTCTTGTTGAATTACATCTTCTACTTTTGCTTTCTTCAGCAACTATAGCTAAAGATCATTAACACAAAAATGAAGTATCCAACATAAAATGACTTTCCAGTATTCCCCGAAATCAGTTCCTTTGAAATGAGTTAGAAGAACACGTAAATAAAGAATATTTTTAATAAGAGTTGACTGTTAATAAATCTCTCTCAGTAGATAACTCATTACATCCCACTAACCTGGAACTCAATAAACATGAATTAACAGATTCATAGGGAAAGGAAAACAAGATTTAAAAAAAACGTTTAAAGTCTATTATGACCTAATATTTTCTTTAACACATTTAATTTACAATAGAATGTAGTAAAATTTTCATTTTTTACTTTAAACTTTCCATTATAGGAGTACTTTTTATTGCAATTTTTCAAATTAATTGCTAGTGGTTAAAAAAATCTGACAAAATATACAGTAATTTATTTTTTACTCTCAAATTTAGAATGCTATTCTTGTGACATGGTGAATTAACCCATGAAGATACTGTAAATTCAGAAATCACTAATATTATGAGCAGATAATATTCAGAATTTAATTAGATAATTGGTATATAAACAACTGTGAACCGTGAATATTTTTATGGCCTATGGACTGCAATAAAACTATTCTCAGTCATTTATACTCTATAGTATTTTAGATGCTAAGCTACTGCATTTGCATTTCTGTAGCAATGGATTTCGTTTTCTTGAAACATGTTATGGCCTGGCCTCATTAATTCAGAAATTTAAAAAAATACAATTAAAGAAAGTCTTCAGAGGTTCTAAAGGGCTATGAGTTTTGGAGTGGTTAATGGCATGAGTGTTATTAGCTTAAATTCATCCTGTTGCTTTGGTAGGTTATTTGGAACTATTCATATTTTAATCTAAGAATTTTCTTGTAATTCCATTGGACTTCTTTAGGATACATTTTAGGCCAAAAATAGTGTTGTGATTATAAATCATATGAAAGTGAATTACATATCTCTGTATTGTACTCTACATTAGCTAGTAAATTTCTAAAGTCTTTACTTTTTTATGGGACCATTCTAGTTGAAAATAAAACAGCTAGTTATTCACAATGGGTATGTAGCTATATCTATAATATTTCTTCATGATTTTCCTGCTGTGGAAATTTGTACTTAACCTTTGAACTTAAGTTTTCTTTATATCATATTTACATATTTCACTTTTTGAAATACGTGGACGAGTTGTTTTGTTTAACATACTCTACAATATAAATATCTTACCTTAGGAACCATACCATGTATTACAGGATCAACTGAAATCTGCTATTTTTACATGATTTCACAACACATTTTGTAATAGTACATAGATGCCATGTGATTTTAAGAGTTACACATATAGGAATTTCATTTGCTAAATGTGACATATTTCAACTTACACAAAATTACAAGATGATAGTATGCCAATACTCTTAGGCCAAAAAGTTTTGTCCCTGAAACAATTGAAAGCAATCCTTTAAAATACTTTCCTGGGCCGGGCGCGGTGGCTCAAGCCTGTAATCCCAGCACTTTGGGAGGCCGAGACGGGTGGATCACGAGGTCAGAAGATCGAGACCATCCTGGCGAACACGGTGAAACCCCGTCTCTACTAAAAAATACAAAAAACTAGCCGGGCGAGATGGCGGGCGCCTGTAGTCCCAGTTACTTGGGAGGCTGAGGCAGGAGAATGGCGTAAACCCGGGAGGCGGAGCTTGCAGTGAGCTGAGATCCGGCCACTGCACTCCAGCCCGGGCGACAGAGCAAGACTCCGTCTCAAAAAAGAAAAAAAAAAAATACTTTCCTGTATTTTTCATTTTCTTGAATGAAAAAAATGAATAATAAAACAACAATAATTTAATATTAATACGGATAAGTTAAACATAAAACTGCATTGTCATATTAATGGGTAAAGGTTTTTTGAAGTATGGTCAATTTATTGATTTGAGCATGTAAAACTGTTCCTGTTACTTAGGCAGCTTTCTTTTGTTACATCAAGAATGGTAATTTTATTGAGAAAGGCACAATAGAAGATGATTGATTGTCTGCTTTTGTCATGGAGATGAATTATTGCAGAATGCATGCATGAAAAAATAAAAGCATTGTTCTATAAATTGGCCCTTGATGCTTTGTTCATTTGAGTTCATTGTTCATAGACTCTAGCATGAGCTAATACTAAATAGCATAGTAAATA
Organism: Theropithecus gelada; assembly: GCF_003255815.1. Lineage (NCBI taxonomy): Eukaryota > Metazoa > Chordata > Mammalia > Primates > Cercopithecidae > Theropithecus > Theropithecus gelada. The sequence goes on along the minus strand of NC_037673.1, from coordinate 87,456,398 downwards.
AAAGCATTTTTTTTTTTGCTAAAGCAAAATTACTTTCTTCACTAATGAAACTCAGCTTTAGGAAATCACAGTGTCTGCCAGTGTGCTACATTTAAAATGTATAATTTAATCTATGCCAAAAGCTGAGTAGTAACAGAAAGTTTGCATAGCTATTATCATTTTATTAAATTAGTAATAAGAGTGCATAATGAAAAATGAAAAACTTTTTATTTAAAACTTAATGGGAAAGCAGCACACAAGCAATACAAATTAAAAAGTGGTACATTTAATTTTAGACAGTTGAATAAAATCTATTAAGAAAAAATATAATTGTCAGTAACCATTGAATGACTTCAATAACTTTTTAATCAAAAAATTAGAATCATGACTATCAAACTTTCTAAGACTTATAAAAAGATAAAATATTAGAATACAAAAACATCAACCATTATATCTCTAAAATAAGACATAAAATACTACTTTTAAATAGATGAATGTCATGCCAATTTAGCATTAGCTTCTTAGAGAAATTATTTCTTTTTATTTGAGGCATGAATACCTGAATACCATCTAATGTAATTAATCTGTTGTTTTATTAAGTTTGGTTTTCAGAAAGATTTTAATGTCAATGACAATCAATCTCTCCAGCTATGCTACTTTTAACCTAGTTTTTTCTTTTCTTTTCTTTTCTAGCGCACTGTGATTTGCTGAGAGACAGAGCACTTCATTCTAGATACAGCTATCACCTGGTGTTTGCTAAATCACTGTGAAATTCTTGCAACAGCTGTTTGTTCCTGGGGAAACATTCACTTCATATTGCAGCAATAAACTGATCATTGCCAATTAAATGCCCATTAATTGTGTAAGCAAGGATTACTGCCAGATGTTTACATTAGAAAGAAAAATATCCTTTGCTATTTATTTTCCACTTATAGCCATCCCTTTTCATGTAGACAATTATGTATATAAGTTTTTTTATAACATGCCACAAATTTCAATTCAGAAATTAATAAAATAATCTCTCCATAGGTTTGATCTAGCAGAAGATAGGCTAGGATAAATCACACATGTAATAAAAAGAATAAATTTGGGCAGAATCACTTTTGCTACATAAAAAATATGACTCAAATGTTTTGGTTTGTTTTATTTGTTACATTCTATCTTTCCTAGAAGTTGTCTTTATTTTCCCTTTATTCTATTTGGAATAATAAGCCCATGAAATTGTATTTTTTAAAGTTGAGATAGAATAAACTCTCTCCCATAGTCTATTATGGAGAAGAAAACTGTAAAAATAAAGAACCCATATAAAATAAAAGCAGGTGGTGTTTTGTAGAATTTTTGTTAAATCTCACCACCTTTGCATTTACCTGCAGCTTCATTCTATCTCAAAATATTATTTAAGTTATTCTCCAAAATGCAGTAGTGATGAAAATGAAACATGCACTTAATAATATGTTGTCTCAAGTAATTTATTTTTCAACACCAAAACAAAATGGGAAATAAAACACCAACCCACAATGAATATATTTATTACCTCTTTTAGTGTCTAAATAAATGGTGAAAGTTAAAGAAAAGAAAAGTGCTTCCATGGCAATACACACATATAAATCATGTTTTTTTAGACAGGAGAGCTTTCACAGAATATATCATATACATATTTTGCTGCAGTTGTGCCTTCATGTTTTTATAAGGAATAGCAAATTCATACACATATCCTCCCTGTTAGCATCAGTGATCCCAGACCCTCACATCCCAACCATACAATGTATGCAAACAACAACAACAAAAAGATTAGGTGGCGTTCTGTTCCTCACCATATCGAACCACACCTCCTCTTTGGAAGGTGATCACAGGACACATTCAGAGCTGCAGAAGACATGAAACAGTAGCATCTGGCTCCTTAAATATCTCCACAGGCATTTGTAATGGCATCTTTGAAGTTTTCTCTGCATCTGTCACATGTTTAGACTGCACATTGACTGCCCCAGCTGAGCACGATTTTGATTCTTTGAGACTTTGAATAGTGTAATCTGTTTAAGAATAAGGCTCGGGAAAATCCCTCATAATATCCATACACAAGCTCTTTCATGATTAAAAAAAGGGGGTCCTCATTCCCATAACTGTTATTTTTTTATGCTGAAATGATGCCAGCCTTTGAGTTAATAATACAGCCTACAATTACATTCCAGCTTTGCACATTTTTTTTTTTTGAGAACCTGTACTCAAAAATCACATCTTGTCTACTTTTTTCTAACCAGTGTTATAGAAATTACTACTTGAGAAGAAGGCCTCTGTAAATGTGATGTGTGCATAATCGTCTTGGCACTCGATTATAAAAGAAATCTGACCACTGTCAACTCACTTTGAAAATCATCTTTGATTCAACTTATTGAGCATCAAGTGCAGAATATAAGAATAAAGGGTGATTTGACTTAAACGGTGGTTTGAGTGCTATTGACTTTGCATCTATTAAATTAATATGCTTCTCACAATTAAGTCATGAGGCCTCCACTGAACCCACCTCAACATGTGAAAGACTATTTCCTACTCTTAATGGTATCCTCAAGATATATCAAACGCCCATAAATACAAATGAAGACTATTAAGTATGGGTTCATTCTCTCCAACTCCAAGGTTTCATTATTTTAAAATTGTGAAAATCAACCAAAACTGTCTTTTGTGTCTCTAAACTCAATATTTCTATTTCATTTTCCTCAGATGAGAAAATTACCTCATAAGTTTATTGACGGTTGAATATCAAGAGCTTACTATTTTACTCTCTCTTAAAGCTTCCTGTTTTAAAAGAGGACCACATGAAAGAAATGCTTCACACTAAATCATGACTAATTTGAGCATATGTGCACATACCTGCACATCCACACACGGACACACAGACACACACACACACACCCCCCAAAACAAACTGAAAATGAAAAAAACAACAGCTGTTTTAAGGCAGAAGGTTTTTTGAGTCACAGTGAATTATATCATTTTGGACATCATTTTCTCTTTGCTTATGAGATTACCTGGACAGAATTTGTTACTTTGTATAGTTCACAAAGAGGTTTGTGGGTCTTTTTTTCTTACTTAACAAAAAGACCACCACTACTTAAAGAATGTAAAAGTAAAAATAAGCATCAGGAAAAGTTGCCAAAATACCGCATACTCATATCTTGAACACAGTAGGTTGTCATGAGACATCAAGCTTTTTATACAAATGAGTTAACCTTATGAATGTCAGTAATCAAAACCCTGGAGTGAGGCTTAGTATGAGACACTAACAGGTATGAAACAGCTGGGAGAAACTGGGAGTGCTTGTAAAGAAGAGGTTCAGATGCACACTACATTCCATATGAAGAGAATTCAGAGTACTCAACTTATCTTTCTGAAGTGCTTTCACTCTACTTTCACTCTACTTTGGGGAGCGTGTCACTATAGAATGCGTAGTAGCTTCTTTCTAACCTCCTTCTGCCAGCGTGAGAGTGATTCTCTTCAAAGTCTTAGATTACTAAGGAATTATATCCACCAGAAAGGTTACAGTGCATTGGTATAGCTTTGTTACCTAATGTTTGTGACTTTCATTATATGCCTGTTTGATACACAGATGTACACATTTGCTCACCTAATAGCATGCAGATGTGTCTTTGCATTCACACATATGGGTCTCTTAATTCAGATTTGGATGAATGGTTGAACTAAAATGTCAGGCTTGGTCATTCTGATTGGATACAGGTTATGTTCCCAAATAGAATGCAAAAAGGTCAGAGTGTGCTACTTGTTGTTCCCAGAAAACACAATGATGACAGACCATAAGAGGGAAGTGTCGGTCCAGCGATTTAGAGACCACTGGGACTTCACAAATTAAGAACACAGAGAAATGTCTACTGTGAACTCATTTGGCTACCATGGTGCATCTGTAAGTGACAAAACTCACTTTAGGCGTTAGTTGGTAGGAAAGAGTGTGAAGCGTGAGAAACTTGTTCTCAGAGAATACTTCATCAGTCTCGCTTCAATCTTTATTACCAAGCATCCATGCCATACAGTTTCTTTCTTATTTCCCTTATGAGTAACTGTGGAAGAATTCTGAAATAAAGTGTTGATTTTTATGACTATTAAAAAAAAACTTGGATGACAAATTAATTCACTTGATATCCAAAGAATTACTATTTAGAAGGATAGGCTATAAAAGACTATAGGAGAACGATTCTAGAGATGTCAAAGGAAAATATAGACAGACAGCTTTAGAGAAAATACTCAGTTATTATTTTTAATGTAAACATTTATTTATTCAATGAACATTTACTACATTACTATTATGTTACAAGAATTGTGAGGAAGAATAGTGTAGTGGGAAAAAATACTAATTTGCTAATGGTTTTAATTCTGGTTCTTTCACTAACTGGCTGCTAACCAAGAATAGGCTACTCTACTTTAATGAGCACTAATTTTCTCATTTGTAAAATAAGAAGAGTAAAATAGTTAACTAAGTATCTTCCAGCTCTAACACTCATTACTGCATTTTTCATTTTTCAATCAGACAGTGCGTCATATTGTACATTTAGCCCATGGGTCTCCAGATTGCTGCTCCAGACTCCTCAAACTGAGCGATGCATTTCCTACTCTGACAATCCAGTTCATATCATGAGATTCCTTTGATGCTAGTCTTCAAATACAAAAACGTTGGAAAGGGAGAACACCTAATACTTGAACAGGGAGCACACAAAAAAGAGAGGCTACAGAATACAAATAGTACTGCCTCATTCCACAATGAAAACACACCTCCAAATTTACCACATGAATCTGCCAATATCCCATGTGTGTTTCATGAGACATTATTTCCACAATATTCTCCATAAGAAAGAGTTTGGTGGCCAGGTGCAGTAGCTCACACCTGTAATCCCAGTACTTTGGGAGGCCAAGGTGGTCGGATCACGAGGTCAGGAGATTGAGACCATCCTGGCTAACACAGTGAAACCCCATCTCTACTAAAAATACAAAAAATTAGCCGGGCATGGTGGCAGGCGCCTGTAGTCCCAATACTCGGGAGGCTGAGGCAGGAGAATGGTGTGAACCCGAGAGGCAGAGCTTGCAGTGAGCCGAGCTTGCGCCACTGCACTCCAGCCTGGGAGAGAGAGGGAGACTCTGTCTCAAATAAAAAAAACTAACAATAAAATGAAAAAATAAAAAAAAGAAAGAGTTTGGTGACCAAATGTGTCTAAAACGTTCTCTACACTACCAATCTTACAAGCTCAGGAATGACAATTCTGAGAAGACTTAAAGTTAAAAATAACCGTTTAATGCTTACCCTTTCCAAACTTATCTAAGCACATGACTACAGAATCCAATTTAGAAGACATTGTAGTAGAAAATAAAACTAATATTTGGCCTAATGGATTTCTTAGGAAAAAAAAAAAAAAAAAAACCTAAGAAAGTTAAGACTAAACCCCAATGAAGATTCCGTAATGTGGCCTTCATAGAAAACCATTTAGCGAAGGGGGTGCTCTTTTACCATCCATGCCACAAACCTATGTACATGGGATATGGGTCAAAGGGAAGTGAGGTGAGTGCCATATATCCCTCACTTTTTAAGTAGGGCAGAACTTTAACATGAGAGGCTACTATTGCTGCAAAGAACACAAGTGTTTTAAGTATGGACATGGAGTACAGTGAAACCTTCTCATAAAGTTTCATTGGAATGAGATTTTAGATATAATTGGATTTAATCTTGAATCTCATCTTCCATCCAGCAGGCTTGGGAATGGCAAAAAGGAGGTAGAAAGTAGATCCCTGCCTCCACAGTATCCTGTCTACCCGATTCAGATTGGAACAACAAAATGGGCAGTGTAATTCATTTTGTGAATCATTCCCATGGGACTGTTAACAGCCTCCATTAGTATATAAACCAGAGCACACGAACACCACCCAGGTGTTGTCAAACCATTACCAGGCTACATTGGAATCCCTCAGAAGCATCCAGGGAACTGATGAACAATTAGTATCCAAACTGACCCCAGCCATGTCATTCCTCTTGCCAAAATATGATTCCACTTCCCGATTGACTTTTTTTGGACTCAAGTTATCACTTACCGTTAAAGTTTTAGTGTATAGGAAATTAAAATCCATTATAAGGAAATCAGTGGCCATGAACGTGAATGCTGAACAACTTCTCTGCAAGAGATGTTTTGAATAGTTCCTTAGTAACCACCTCTTGGCCTTTTGCATCACTGTGAAATGCTTTTGCTGCAAATGTATAGAAAAACCAATAAATGGTGTCTTAAATAAAAGGATTTCATTTTTTCTCACATGTAAAACAAAACAAAAAATAGCTAATGACACTGAATACCATCTAACTAGCTCGATAATTCGAGTCCAATATATCTAATTTTGGCCTTCCCCTCACTGATGCAAGACTGCTCCTATAGCTTAGGCATCATTTCCATGTTCAAAGATGGGCAAGGGAAAAAGCAGCATCAACAACAGTCACTTTCTTACTGAAAGTAACAGGTTTCCCAGCAGGCTACTTGGCACACAGTGGCAAGGGAGCCTTGGATGGCATGTGTCAAAAGAAAGGAAAGCAAGAATTGTCAAAGGATGCTGAGTAGCTACTAAGAACAATATATCTCATCTAAAATCAGTTCACTTTCTATGGTTATAATTACAAAGAGCCTTCAAAACCAAAAAATAAAAAATAAAATAAAGCTTGACAAAAATATCTAAACAGTGACTCTACAACATTTGTTTCAATCCTAACAAAAGAGAATGGCTTTCAATTTTAGTTTAAAGCAATGTTGTTGATTTTTTTTCTACCTGAATGGTTTGCAAATAACAGTGTTTTACATGGCAATGTTAATCCAAAACAATGTCAGGTTCCATTGATGAAATATCTATGAAGGAATTTGTGACAAGATCATGCAACTCGCAGGTTTCTTTCTTTGCTGATATTTCTTGTATTATTTTGCTAATTTTTCTTCCTGGTGTTTCTAGGCCATCCTCAGTTGCCTATTGTCTCAATAGGATTTTTAAAAACACCACTTTTACTGTCTAAAGTTTTCTGGTTTGGGCAATAAATTACATGGTAACTCACTCCATCCATCATTCTCCCTATGCAAATGATTCTCAAATTTATATTATTATACCAACCATGCACCTGACCCAGAGAATTCCATTGAGAGTGGCCTACTTAACATCTCCAAAATGCTCCTCTGAAACTCCACTATCCATAAACATGCCATCCATTTAATGATTTTTAACACTGACTATCAATGAGGCACCTGAGAGATCAGACAAGGGCTCCAGCAGTTTCTGTTAAGTGTGTGCATAAGCTACTTACTTAGCTCTGCTCCATGTGCTTCCATATTTAGGGACAAGCCCAATCCCTAGATATTTGGGATTGGTATTGCCTGACATAGAAAAGGGACACAGCAAAACAAAGCTTTTGGGAGAACATATTGATGCTCCAGCCAGACTCTTTGCTAGAATGACAGATAATTTAAAGCCATCAATTAAACATGCTATTGAATGGGCTTGTGAGAACCACAGATTCAGAATCAACCGTTGGCTTCCTGAAGGAAATGGTTAGAGAAGTGTAGAAATGTGACATGTGCCAGAATTACTAAGTTAGAAAACGTGCATCTCTTCACTAGGACTTTGAAGGCAGCACTGCACTTCCGTGTCCCCTCTGCTAACTTTTAGCCCTTGCTATAGCCAAGACTGTTGACAAAGCAGAGAAAAACACTCCCATCAGGCATGAGTCATCTATTCAGCAGAGTAAGCAGAAATTAAGATTTAATGTTGCTCTTGTCTGTTACCCCCAACAGATAAGTCATCACTTTATTCTTACCATTAACCTCCTATTTGTCTAAACTTTCATATTCTCTCACCTGTACAAGTGTAAGAACCCCTTCACTGCCCTGCCAGCATCCACTCCTGCTGCCCCATTCCACCGAAACCAAACAGATATTTTAAAATAACAATCCATTGATGTTTTTTGTCTGCTTAAAACTCATCAATGATTTCCAACCGCTTTTAAGATAAAGATCCATACCTTTGCTATGGTCTACAAGACTCTTCATGAGCTAGTTTATGTTTATCTATAAATTATCACTTTAAAACCGTATTCTCAAATCCACTTCTATCCTGGATTTTGTTCCTTGACAGAAGCATTCTCCCTTCCATCTCATGTCCTCTGAATACACTGTTTAATGTTCCTGGGATAAACTTTACCTTTTTTTTTTTTTTTTTAAGTTAACATCTATCATCTTTCAGACCATGGCTCAGACATTTCTCCATTTCCTCAGGGAACTCTTCCCTAAACCCTAAGCCTAACCCTCTCATACTGCAAATGTGCTCCTATACTTTCACTAACTTTTCATTCGCAGAATGTATCCTTGTATGATTCCTGGATCACAATCATCTCCCCCAATATTCCCTTTATGGGGAATATTGTATCATTTTGTGTATTTTGTATGCTTTTTCTGAGTATGTGTATGCTTTTTTTCTGAGGAGTATTGTATCTTTAGCACTGTACTTACAACATAGTAGATTTTCAATAAATATTTGTCAAAGGAATGCATGAATGAATATAAACATAATACATATCTTATTGTAGTACCAGATCATGCTTAGTCTTTATTGTCAACAGACACTCCAAGTGAAAGTCATTCTTCCAAATAATAATCTTAAATGGTGGAATTATTACAGCTTCCCACTAAACCGTTTGTGATTTTCTTTACTCATACACTTACCCAAACTTATTTTTATATCCATTGACTATGATGCTGCTAGGTTAGTGATAATGATTAATCATTATGCAGAACAGCACTTTTAAATTTGTCTTAAAACTACTCAGTTTTCAAAGTGTCCCCTCATTGTATTAATGTAGAATTTTTAAATGTTACCTTATATGACATTTTATGATTTTAGAGATAGTTCTTATAACCCTTTCCAATCACAGCAAACCCTGTGATGCTCCACACAGACTCCATTTACCAGGCAGGCACATCTGTCTCCCAGTCTGTTTATCAGTCACTAGAAGTGTTGGCTTCTAACAGCTCACAGTTGACCCCTTCTCCACAGAATTGGCCTTGGCTGATGGGGGGCCTTCTCTCTTCTAGAAAAGAAGATAAAGTTCGTAGTCACCAGGTCACTGCATAACTAATACATCTCGACATATATAAAAGTACTGATTAAAGTTCTTTCCCAAAAACCATTTTTCTTCCTAATAAACTATTTGTCATTGACATTACTAAACAGCAAGGCTTGGTAAACGCCATTTCAAAATTTGGTTGTAGGATTGAGATTTTATAAAGGTAACTTAGTATATGTAGAGAGAGTTTTCCTTCTAGCTGCACAGCCCAGTGTAAATTCAGAAAGTAAATCATTCTATTTTTATGGTGTATTTAACAAATAAAGTTAGAATGAGTATGTCATTGGTTCATTTATATATAAAAAAAATCAACATGGCACTACATATGAAAAATTACATATTAAAAATAGTATTAACTGTTCAACTCTTATTTTAGAAGCCAAGGGGAAAAGAAAACAAAAGTGCTAAAATGTAGTGGCTAAATCTTGTATTATGGGCCAACCAGCCTCAGTCATGTACGTTCTCTAAAGATCCAATAAGCATCCATCAATTAAAATAAGAGAAAAAGATAAACAACTCTTGTCAAGGTGGCTACTAATTTCAGAAATCTACCAAGCTACTCAGTCGTGATCCCTGGTGAATATAAGTGGTTGGTATATAACTGACTCTAGTTCACATCATATGGCAGATTTCAGTCTCAAAGGTCCCAGAGAAAGAGTGAACAGAGTCTCAATGTCAGAGATTGCAGTCAAGGTTTTTATTGAGGGAGCAGTTCTGAGAGGTCAATTTCAATCCTCAAGCTGAAAGAAGTCACAGTGAGAAATAGGTAATGCAAAAGATTTAAGTTTGTTATCTAGACATTTGTATTATGGTAAGAACTTAACAAATACGTTAAATTAAAAATTTTTCCAATTATATAACCTATTTTATCTTCCTAAAATTTTAGTATCAAAAAAAGTCTACTTTGAATATGTTATCAATAACCATAGAAATACTTTACTTAATTAGATTCTGTTCTATCTCTAAATTATGTTTAAGTATAAGAAGACAAGAATAAGGTAAGCTCATTATGCAATAAACACTGTATAATCTTCACAATTTGATTTATCCTCATACTGTATTTGACATTAGTATGTACAGCTATCTAAATGCCACCTTCTCTCTTTCATGTGTTTAATTCTTAAAGTTTTAGATTATAATATTAAGGAAACTACACATATTGAAATTAGTAATTTTTCTAGCAAAATATAGGATAAAATTTTTACCTAAAATGGGTTAAAATAAAACTGACTTATTCCAAGATGCTGATATAGCTAAGCAATAAAGATTTCTAAAATGAAAATTATTCCATTTATATTTCAGTACAAGTTTGTCATAAAATAAAATCAAACTCATGGTTATCCATTTGTTTTATTTATTTAGGGTAAAGGACACATTCAATTCAGGGGACTTAAATTTGACCTTAATTAGTCGTTCTTGCAAAAATGCTACTGTGTTTTTATTGTGACCCAAAAAATCTATAAACACACTCACACATGCACAGAGAGTCAGGCGGGAAAAGTTTGCTTTTTTAAAAAAAAAAAAATCTTCTGGGAAGAACATATAAATCAACATAATAAAATAATGGAAGTACTGTATATATTCCTCAATATTCAAGATAATGGAGACTATTACAAGTAATATCAAATTATTACTGTGGAAGTTTCTCTTTGAGAACATATTCCACTCAGGAGCCAATTTTTACAGCTCCTCCTCAATGTTAGCGAAAATATAAACCAAAAAGATATCAGTTGAACAGTGAAACTGACTGAAATCCCTTTACAGGATCACCTGGCCTGTGATTGTTGCAGAGAAATGACGTCCCCAAACTGAAAGCCAAGTACTCTTTAGCAACTTAAGTATTGAGAACTGCCAGCACCTAAAACCTGATTTCCCAAGAGCCATCTGGGAAAATTGAGAAAAGGGTAAGGAAAATGTGGGTGGGTAATAGAGATGGTAGGAGAAAAATTAAGAATATATTTAAAAAATCCAAATAATGGGGAGTTTTTACTCTAAATAACATTACTTCTCCATATATGATATTTTGACATTACCTCTAGCCCCAAAGTGCCAGTTGTATTTAGAAAGTGTTTGCAATTAATAAACCAAGAAGGGATTCTAATACCCTCATCACTGTAACCTGCCTTAAAGGAAATCCTGCCCAGTAATTGTGTAAATGGGTCTTTTCCTAACAGTTGATAGAAAGATAATTGCCTAACAGGAATATTCAAAGTTATAAAGGCAGATTATAGTTTAGAGTAATCTTATTAAAAATCAAATTCACAACATCAACAGATCCTTCCTGTGCCATGTAATTACATTACAGACACTTAATTGAAATAAACTGGAAATGAAACCTGGCCTAGCACAGGCATGTACTGATGGTTAAGACTCAGCAGGGTGGTGCTAGTTCATTAAATGTAGTCTTCACATATGTCTGGCCATTACATTTTAAGAATATATTAAAAATAAGAACACTAACTCAATTAAAGTTGCTAATATAGCAATAGCTATATACAATTTCTCTTGTGTATGTAAAACACACTTGAAAACAATGATAACAAAAAGAGTTTATGTGAACAAATTTTGTTCCTGGTTAGAGATAAAGATTACATACAGAAAAATTAAGCATCGTAATGATAATATTTGAGTTTATATAAAACTAATTAGTAAAAAGTCCATATTACAAACATTTCTAGGCCATACATTTTGGTTTCTCTAAATGTTAAAATGCCACAGTTAAGCCTGCTAAACCTTCCGATGGCAACTTAAGCAGACCCGCACTCAGTGAAAGGCCAGAGCTAGAAGGTCAGCAACATCGTTGCTAACCCAAGCACTATCTACTCCAGATTCTCAGGCTTTTTAGAAAACAAGCAAAACAGAATTTTCTCATATTGTATCACCCCAGAGAGTGAATTTACCCAAGTCCAAACTTGACAACTTGTACCTTAAGCTCTAATAAACTAACCAGGAAAGTGTGTTTTTGTCTGGATGTCTGTGGCATTGGGAGCAAGGGAATGAATAATCATGGGACTATCTCTTTATATAGATTGTTACACAATCCAAACAAAGAAATACCCCTATGGGAGTGAAGTGATTTTGGGCCACTGTGCCTAACCAAGCAAAGGAAGGTTGGCGCACTCAAAGCAGTCAAAGATAACAGGTGCAGCTGCAGCATCAGCAGTGAAGGTGGAAAGAGAAGACCAAGCCACAGGCCTCCAAACAAAGGGCTGCTCATTGAAGGGATATCCTTACCTCCTGCAATAGATTTGTGAATGAATTACTGGGAATAACAGCATGAAGTGATCAGATTTCAATAATACTGTTTTCTATATGATTATGCATTGCTTAACGATGAGAATATACTCTAGAAATGTGTTGTTAGCTGATTTTGTTCTTTACCAACCTCAAGGAGTGTACTTACACAAACCTAGATGTTACAGCCTTCTGTACACTGAGGCTGTATGGTATAGCCTGTTACTCCTAGGCTACAAACCTGTACAGCACATTTCTGTACTGAATACTACAGGCAATTGTAACACAATGATTAGTATTTGTGTATCTAAATATATCTAAACATGAAAAAAGGAACAGTATAAATATAATATCATAATCTTATGGGACCATCATTGTATATGTGGTCAATTCTCGATCAGAATATAATTATGCAGCACATGACTGTATTACCATTAGGCAAGTTCAAATTACATATTCAATATGTGCTATGTTAGAATTACATTTATGGTATCTTTAAACTTCAGAAGAATAAACTTTAAAATTTTTGGCTGGACATAGTACAAACATGCTTGTACTATGTATATGGTAAAACAAAACTTTAAAAAATTGTGCTAAAAATAGCACAAAATACTAACAAGGGAATATATAGCATCTCTCTTTTAAAAATCCTAAAATAAATGCTTTGCTTAGATGTTGACTGGCTAACTTGCACTAAAAAATTTATCATCATTTACAGCTAAATATATTTTTAAATTGTTTTCATTCTTATGAAAAGGGAAGATGTATCAGTCTGTTCTCACACTGCTAATAAAGGCACACCCGAGACAGGGTAATTTATAAAGAAGTTTAATGGATTCACAGTTCCACATGGCTGGGTAGTCCTCACAATCATGGTGGAAGGCAAAAGAGGAGCAAAATCACGTCTTACATGGCAGCAGGCAGGAAAGAGAGCATGTGCAGGGGAACTCCCCTTTATAAAGCCATCAGATCTCATGAGACATATTCACTATCACAAGAACAGCTCAGGAAAGACCAGCCCTCACTATTCAATTACCTCCCACTGGGTCCCTCCCATGACACATGGGAATTTTGGGAGTTACAATTTGAGATTTGTGTGGGGACACAGTCAAACTATATCAGTAGACTTTTAAAAAAATTTTACAATAGATTTGCTAGAGCAATCTTCCTTCAAAAATGGAAATTTCATTTTTGTATAATTTTTTTTTAAACTAACAATAAATCAAATCCCTACAGTATTATTTAGGACCAACAATTAGTAGAAACACCTAAACAAATTAACTACAACATAAAAGGAATTGACTGACTCACCTAACTGGTGGCCTTTACAGTTGATTTGATTCAGCAACTCAACAATATCAACACTGAACCTAATTTGTTTTCTTCTCTCTACTCAGCCTTTTGTAGGGTCAGAATTATCCTAAGTCCGTTCTTACTTATTGAGACAAAATGGCCAAAGAACTTTCCCTGCACAAGGCATTCTTCAGGAGGAGAGAGCTTCTGTCCCCTGGAAAATCCAAAAAAGGCTGTCAGCTTAATTTTGCCAAATTAAATCCCGAACGCATTACTCGTGGCCACAGTCACGCCATCTACCAACTGTTAGTCCTAAATTCCTGAACTAATCACTATGGAGAGGAGAATGGGACAACTCATATTGGCTTTCACTAATCAAGGGCCACTGAGGATAAAGTCAATTCCATCAAAATTTTAGTGCCTACATTACAAGGAAGAGGTGGAGTCATGGATAGCATTTAACATTTCCACCAAAACTACTTCCTACCTTCTTCCTAATCAAATCCCAATTTTGACTGGATAGTGAATGGAGATCCTTTGATCTCAGGCATGAGATTGTGACCCACATCTGGTCAAGGTGATGTAAGAGTATGATTGTTGGAAAGCTATTGCCTGTTTTCTATCTTTGAACTCAATCATGTGAGAATAAATCTTGGAGTAACATTAGCCATCTCAACAATATAAAAGAAAGCCCAGAAAAACCACTGATAGTCTCCTTCAGTATTCTGAAATCACTGTGTCACTAAATATCTGTGGCAGCTCTCTCCCTGACTCTGGACTGTTACGTAACATCTACATTAAGTGTTATGCAAACTACTATTAAACATCATTAATTTTGCATCTTGTTTAGAGATCGTAGAAGGGAGCCTTTCAGCGTTCAGTTTTATGTGGTCTAACTTCTAAGACTTCTAGAAAAGGACACATCCTCTGTTAAGATGCAAGATCCAAAAAAAGTTTGTAGATTGGTTTTGTTAAATTTGATTTTCTTTTATTTTTTAACTTTTCATTTTTAAGTAATTTTAGACTTAGAGAAAAGTTGAAAAAATTATAGTGAATTATTGTATAATCTTCACTCAACTTCCACAAATATTAAGATCTTATAAAGTCACAGTGAAACAGGACAGTTCCCTGACCCCAATTGCAGGATGTGTGACAGGGGTTGCTGCTGCTCAAACTCCTTACAGGACGGGGAGCACGCAGATGGGCAGGGATGCAGGAGCCAGGGAGAGTGCTTTTGGGCTCCAGCCCCACAGTGGCACATAAGGGTGTTTTCCTGGGACTCTTGAAGCCCCAGCTGGTGTGCTATAGTGCTCTTTTAGGTCTGCCGTCTGCAGACGGCTTATGTGTTAACTAGCTCAGTGCCCTCTTGGTACCCAGATTCTTGTCCGGCGTCCAGAAAGAATAACAAGTCACACGTGGACTTGAAGGATGGTGAGTGCAGGGATTTTACTGGGTGATGGAAGTTGCTGTCAGAGACATGGGTGGGGAGCTGGAAAGAAGATGGAGTGGGAAGTTGACCTTCCCCCGGAGTTCAGCTGTCCTGTGGCCAATCTCCTCCCTGACTGTCCCCAGCTGAACCTTTCTTGACGTTCACATGCTCCTTCACTTCTCTCCTTTTCAGCCACACCACTCTTGTGCTCCTCTGCTCTTCTGTTCATCTGCTCATCTGCCCATCTGCTCGTGGAGCCTGGGGTTTGGGGCTTATATGGGTACAGGATAGCAGGGCATGCTGGGCAAAAAAGCAACATTTTGGAATGTCTTTTCTCATTTAGGACCAAGGTTTCCAGGCTTGGGCGTGGGTACTTTGCTGGGGAACCGCCCTCTTCTACCCAGTATTTCCGTATCTCCTGCCCACAACAACAGTGTTCTTGTCAAACAACAGCAAAAAATAGGTGATTTGACAGAATTTTATGTTTGCCACATGGAATGAAAATAACCCAAGAATATAAATTCTATGAGGCCAAGGAGCACATCTCTCAATCCATCATCCAGTCTTTAGCATATCTCTGATACATAAGAGATGCTTGTGTTAATCAGGGTTCTTTCATTTGCAAATAACATTTATAACATTTAAAAAAATCAAACTAATTTAAAAAAATAAAATTTACTTACTAATAAAATGAAAACTTACCAATTTGTATAAACATTATGTTTTTCAACACCTAAACCTAATATTCTTGCTCGTGTGCTCATTTCTATTTTATTTTTAATTTAATAAAAACAAGAAAGAAATTACTAGACTATTAAATGACTTAGGGTTTATAATAAACAAACTCAACAAGAGTTATCCCTTCTTCCCCATGCCTGTGAAAGCATTACTAGACTTATATTTTTTCTTCAAGTTTTTCTGATATTCTTCATCTTCATTTTTTTAAATTCTCCCAATTTTATGACAAAGATAGCTATTTCAGGCTTATAGTGTCTCATCTCACAAATCCCAGGAGAAAGATATTGCTTTATTCTCAATGTGTCTTTAAACGTCCTGGGGCTGATTTTTATTGGCTTTACTTGGGTCATATGTTCATCACCAAACCAACAAATACAGTTAAGGGGACGGGATATACCTATTGGCTGAATCATCTACTCACGTCTGCGATTACAAGGAGGGAGTCAGCCCCAAGCCAAGCCACAGTGGCAGAAAATAGAAGAAAATATAATTTTGAAAATTTCCTTTGGGAAACTGGAAACTCTTTGCCAAAAGGAAAAGGGAGGGATAATGAACCGGGTGGGGGGGGGGGAATAACTGATACACCCACTATAAAATAAAAAATATTGAATGAGTAAGTTAATGTATTTTAAATGTTCACATGCACATAAGTTTGAACCCAAAGGGAAGATACCCCCAAAATAAAAATAAAATATAACAAGCAAATGATGAAATTGCTGAGAGATCTAAATGGAGCCATATAAGTTCCATACATAGGCAGTATTGGCACTAGATGTTTTGGATGCTTTGGTGGTGACAGAACATAGACATGTGATGGCTTCTCAAATGTCTAGCCTAGACATTGATTATCTTTGTGAAAGCACTGTCAGAAAGAAGAGAAAAAAACTGCTGTGAAAGAGATGTTTTCAGGAAAAGAAAACAAACAAAAGGAAAAAACATGGGATACTCCTAAAGGCTCCTAAAGAAATAAATGAGGAGATATTTGAAGAAACTTGAAGTTCTGAAGTTGGATGTGGATAGACTTAGAAATGCCATCTTGTTACAGACTTTTCTGGACCCTTTTATCACTCACAAGTTGGAGTGGTAGAAAAACAGATTACACTATGTCAGCACAATACTAAAATAAAATGAATAAGTTAATGCAAGTAAATATATATGTATGGATATTATAACTTTTGATTAAAAAGCAAACACATTGAGGCCAGCAGAAACATGGAAGACAGTGCAGTACTAACGCAAAAAAGGTAATATTTAAATATCCATTATTTCCTTTCTATTCCTCTCCCTTCAGAAATAACTTATGCCATCTACTGTACTGAAGAGAATGGTCCCGCATATATCACAAGACAGCCTCATTCCTTAGGCCTCATCTGATTGCACCAGAAATGGTCAGTTGACCTAGAATGAGCTAGTCCATTGGCTGACTCAAGTAAAGAGTCAACTATTTTTCTCAATAGTTTGAATTACAAATTTAAAACTGAAAAAGTTAAGGTCAAGCCACATTAACATCGGAGTGGACACTCTGGGGAATGTCTAGGAGCTCCTACTATTAAAAGCATAGATCCATCCTAGGTGTTTGCATTTGTGAGCTTTTTCTTAAATCCCTAAATGCAACAATGTTTCAACATATTCCTAACTAATAATGATTACACAAAATACTTAGGAACATTTTTTATTACTGATAGTTCTTTTTAAACCACATCTCTGCAAAGACTATTACAATTACATTAACTTGAGAAATAGGCATCTTATTTTTTATCTTTTTTTTAGGTTTCATATTATGAAAATGTTGAATATATATACGAAAGTAGAGAAAATAAGTGTATGAACTACCGTGTATTCAGCATTTAGCGTCCATAATTATCAATATTTTATGTAGCAATTTTTGATTAACTTTTTAGAATTACATTAGTTTAGATCATCCTGAAATATTCATTCTTTACAAACTTGAAATGTTTGGGAAATTAATTAATTATCAATCTACAGGCATCTAACAAATCTGACTTATAAATGAATTTCTGAATTTTACTTCGATAACATCTGTGTTAAACTTATACACATTTTTAAACGAGAATATGATTCAGCATTTTTAATTAGGTTACTATCTGTAGGTAAAATATAATGTATCTGGTGAAGTAAACGGATATTTTCATTTTATCATTTCATACTAATAGTTAAAACAAGCTGCTCTATATTCAGAGGGTGTTTATGCCCTGTAAAATATATTGATCTTTACCTTCCACTTCGAGGACTTCATTTGCAATATTTGCTCTTTTTTAAAAAAGTTTTATAGTAAATTTTATGTTTTTAGTTTGTATTTTCTACATTCATATGGGGTTCTAAGCACTTCTTCAGAATTAGAGAGAATTAAAAGTATGTAATGAACAAAATTGTTATTGCTACGATTTAGGAATGTGTTTTGATATGCAGAAGTGAGAATTAAATTTTCTATTGTTCTATGTTCTTACTTACCAGCCTTTTGAAATTAAGTGTACCAATTTCGCAATGTTATATTTATGTTCATCGATTAATACATAATGCTTGGGGGAAAGTACTAACTACAAAAATAAAAAAACCTGAGTTCCAGCCCAGGCTGTGTGACAAAATTGTGGGTGATCTTAGACAAGTCACTTTGCCTCTCTGGGGCTCAGTGTTTTTACCTGTGCAATGTGCAATTTAGATTAGATGATCTTTAATTTTCTTTCCACTCTAAAATCTGATGTCTAGCTGTGCTTTTCACAATGAACAAATAGTTGCTGTTAAAAAAAAAATACTATATTCAAAGTTAAAAACCTTTCCTCTTCTCCAGTAATTTTCACTCATAGCTTAGAAAATTTGAGCTTCAGAAAGATCATTTGTAGTATATGTACTTAGGAAATCAAGGCCCAAGTATATTTAATTATTTTGATTTAGACAATATTCTCTCTCCATTCTTGAGATGCTTTATCCTGCAAAATTGTAAAAGCTCAGCAAAAAATAGAAAAATATTGTGCAAGGATTACCCCTGATTTTAGATTACTTAAAGAACAGGGTGAGTGACTTGGATTACCTCAAAAACAAAAAGTCTAGGGTAATAATTATTGTTCATATAAGCAACACATATTTGTAGAGAAGAACCAGAATTTTTTTTAAAGTCAGGCAAAATTATTTATCTTAATATTTCATTAAACTGTGTGCGTTTAACAGGAAAATCTCTTTTACCGTTTGTAGGATTTCTGTTGGTAAATTAGAAGCTAGCAAATGTTCAAGTTTGATCTCCAGTGAGAAGTGGATCTATGTGTAGACACCCACAAATACAGCAGCAAATGTGCTTCATGAGCACTAGAAATGTCACTAGTGTCACTAATGAACTCAATTTTGAAATTTAATATAAATCTCACTACATTTAATTTAATTGTAAAATTAAAAACTTTGTAAGTATGTGTGGGATAACTTGGAGCTATAAATTCACTTTTTCAACTGTAAATGTTATGCATTTGAAATGCAGATAAATTATTTCTGATACAAATTTACTGCCTAAATTGAGATGTACTGAAAATATAAAATACACAAGAAAAAAACAATGTAAAATGTTTTTATGAATATGTTTTAAGATATTGACTATATGTCTTAATGACAATTTTTGGATATATTGGCTTAAAATATATATTAAAAATAATTGCATCTGTTTCTTTTTAGTTTTTAAATGTGACTGCTAGAAAATTTAGAATTACTTAGGTAGGGTCTCTCATGGTGCCACATGCCTATAGTTCCCAGTTATTTGAGAGGCTGAGGTGGCAGGACTGCTTGAGTCCAGGAGTTCAAGGCTGCAGTGAGCTGTGATTGAGCCACTACACTCCAGCCTGGGTGACAGAGTGATATTGAAAGAAAAGGGGAAGGGAAGGGAAAGGGAAGGGGAAGGGGAAAGGGAAAGGGAAGGGGAAGGGGAAGGGGGAGGGGAAGGGGAAGGGGAAGGGAGAAATTGTGGCTCATGCCTTTAATCAGCACTTTGGGAGGCTGAGAGGGGAGGATCCCTTGAGTCAGGAGTCAAGCCGGAAGTGAACTAAGCTGTGATTGTACCACTGCAATCACACCCAATCCAGCTTAGGTGACTGAGCGAGACCCCCATCTCTGGAAAAAAAAAAATTGCTTATGTGACTCAAACTATTTTCCACTGGACAGTTCTTATCTGAAGCACTGGGTCATTTGAAGAGAATAATTTCTAAGCAGTTCTTGCTAAAATGACTCATGAATCATTCAATTCAGGTAGTGCTTGAATAAAAAATGAAGCAGAACACCTGAGCTCTAGTAAAGTTTTTTCTGTTAAGCAGAAAAACTAATTAAAATAATTAAAAGCATTTGAGGCTCTGACTTTATCACTGACAATATATTTCAAATCACTGGCTGAATTTTTAAAATATATCCAGAAATTTGGAATTGGAAAAGGTCTTACCTTATCTGAATTGTTAATCTTACACAGAAGAAAACCTCCTTTATGTTGAGTTTCCAAGATTATTTTAAAAGTCTGTGGTGAAGTCAGGAGTAAAACTTCTAATTTTCAATCTGTTCTGCTAAGGTTAAATAAGTATAAGGAATTAAGAATTTAAATAATTTAAAATAGAAACCATCCAGCAAAACACATAAAAAGGAGTTTTCTTGTCTCTTAAAGATCTTCCTTTATACAAATGATCAAAACAAAAGATAGTTTTTAAAAGAAACTTCCTTAAAAGCATATTTTAGCTATTTTGTAAAAAGTCCGTGGCTCTTTCCCACTTTTCTTGAGTTTTATTGATAGATGTATCCCTGTACTGTATATGCAATATACTCAGTATGACCATCCATTTGAATATAAGAGGCCAAAAAAGGGTTAAGATTGGGAGCAAACTTAAGGCCAAACTGAATTCAAAAAGTTGCTGATGTGAAGTACCAGGTCTCCTGGGGAAACAACACACAGGCTGCACCATTGACTTGCCAATTAATCCAAGGAGCTACATGGCTATTAGTTCAGGAAAGAGACGCTTGCTTGCCTGCTTGCCTAGAGGTAAGAGCTAGGTTTGCAGCTGCCAAACAGCAGGATGACAGAAATAAATGAGGAGAGAAATTAGGAATACGAATCTAAGTATTTCATTTTCTTGCCTTGGTATCAAAGAAAACCTCAAATGTCAGCAAACTATGGTATCTTGTATAATATATGGAAGATGCATTCATCATAAAATACTTCAAAATATAAGCATTTCTCTAAGAATCTTTAAGATAACATTACAGAAAGTACATTCTATTAATTCCTACAAAATTCTAAAATAAGTCTTCAAGTTTAATGATGAAAAATGCAAAACTTAGGCCTATACTACTTTGCAGAGCTATAAATAAGTTTTATATGGTATAAATATACTGTGTGAATCAAAGATTCCAAATTTAATGAAGTTATTAAAAATGCACAATTATCATTATTATTGTTACTTGTTTATTACTATCTTGTTCAATTTGGTCATATTTGTTTCTTCTTGTACACATTGAATGTTAGGGTTCAGAATTTTTAAAATTTCTACATGATTAACTTTTCTGTGGGAATTTCCATGAATGAAATGATGCTAAGATGATCACTGTATTTGATCCTGACACTGAGAAATTGCTAGCAGTGCATACCTGCTCTGAAGCTAATTAAGAACATCTTGAATATGCTCTTTACAGGGGTATTTCATGGTAATCCACTGGAAAAAAATATATTCAACTGAAAGCATCCAAGTAAATAGGTGACATCGCAACTCTGTTCTTCTAAATGTGCCTCCGTAAATTCACAAGAGTATTGGGGGTCATAAAATGCAAGTAAATGAATCCATTTAAATTATACTTAGAAAAGTATTTGTAGTTTCCTCAGTTGCAGAAAAATCACTGTATAATTAGCATATTATTTTGATACCCTAAAATGTTTTCTGTCAAAGATGCATTGCTTTATTCTACATTATTTCCTGTCTTAATTGTGACTTAGTTCATAGCACCGTACTGTGGATGAAATCTAGGCTGCAAAAAATCTATTTGGGTACCACTTTGTCCTGTACCACCCTTTTTGCACTGAATCAGAGTGAAGGGAATCTTGGGCGGTCGACAGCTTTATCACTGCTTCTGAGTTCAGGTTGGCTGGGCTCCCAAATCTCTTGGGACATGTTGGCTGCCAAAGCAAATTAGTCTCACTTTATCTTGGGGGTAGTGACTTTGCTAACTTCATTGGCTGTGTGGGGCCTAAGCTTTCTATCATCAGCAGGTGACACATTAAAAAAAAATTTAGTTAAGATATTGATCCCCTTCCCAACCAAAAATGGCATGAGTGAAAGCATAATTAGGAAAGCTATGAGGGAAAAAGAATCCAGTTAGAAAACATGAAAGGGGTCTGGGCTTAAATTGTAATTAAAGAGGCAGAAAGAGTAGTGTAGGATCACTATAAGAAAACATTGACATTAGGTTAAATTTATAATCTGAAAAATATGAATGCTATTGGTGAAACAGATGAAACAATAAGTCATATCCAATCTGTATTACTAAATACGTATTTTTAAAAAGATGGTCAGGGGATGCAAATAGAACAGAAGAAGTAATCAAATGTAAAAATCATAGAAAAAGTGGTCAGGCTTGAATAAGTCTATTGAAGAGTTTATTTAATGCTTAACAGAAGCCTCCTGCCCAAATAAAAGATTAGATGTTTCTAGTGTGTGTCTTCAGTTCCCTACATGAGTGAGAAAATTCGAGGGTTGTCTGTGTATATACATGTGCTTATACATAAGGAAAGAGAACTCTTTACTTTAATTTCAAATATATAGTTTTGGGGAAACAAATTGTGGAAAAATATACATTATTTAAAAGTTATATCTCAAAGAAATGATTAACTGTGGGCAGTTTTTCTCCCTATTAGCAATGTTACCTATAAATCTAAGACAGAAGTTTGGATGGTCTAATCACCATATATTCATATTTGGTAGGTCAGTGTTGGGCCTAGGATAATTTCCTTTTAAATAATACCCATCTCTAACAGCAAGAGAAGGTGCTTTCTTAGTTTCACCACTACAACTCCAGAACATTAAATAATACTTGTCATATGAAAAACAATAAATAGTTGATGAAAGAATGAGTGAATAAATTACTAACAAATGAATGAATAAATAAAGCACACATTATTCTGATGCAAATTCTCCATAAACCAAGCTTTGAGAAACAATAATCTGGAGTCTTCATTTTTTAATTTAACTTTAGAGAATGTTAAAAAGTAATGATCCCTCCCATAGCAGAGTATTTAGGAAATATTTACGATCCGAGACACCTGCTTCATTGAGATGACTCTGCTTTACTGATACATGTTCAGAAATACTTGAATACAATATCAATTATTTTTATAAGGCATTACTCTTCCTTAGTGATGAAGCCTTTTTTGTTTGTTTTACTTTCAGTTGTTAACTCAGATAGTAGTGTTGAAGTTAATTGGATAGGGTGTAAACTTGCTTAACTCCATAATGATTCCTCCCTGTCAATCTTTTCATCTCCATGGTTATTATCATGAATTTTCTGAACTCCCTGCCTATGTTGATAAACAATACAAAATGAATTTAGTGAGAGTAACTGAGCACTGATATGACAAGTTGATAGCAGGCCTACTGATATGATCTGCTTGTGGTCACTGATCTCAAATGTCTTTGTTCTATTCCAGATGAAAGACAGTGAAATGAAGAGTTAAGCAACATCAGCGCCTCTGGAAAGGACTTCAGTAGTTTGAGAGTTTGGAATTTGAGGTCTTTACATTGTGTCCGAACCCCTTATAATTTAAAATATAGAGGATATCAAAATTGAATTTCGGGTCATTTTGATCTAATAATTCTTGCTTCTCTGTTGCTAAAGGGTTCAACAATACTGAACCCCCAAATAAACTCCTAGTACAAACAATGTTGTTCTAGGAAGTATTTTAACTGCAAAAGTAAAAAGTTATGCAAAAATAACAACAATAAAGAAATAATGATCTTTTGTAAATTTTGACAAAGGGCCAGAGGTTAACATGTCATATGTAAGTTTAAAATATATATTATACAATAAGAAATTTAATGATAAAAATGCTATAAGGATTTGGATGAAGCAGGGTTCAAATCTCATTTGAGGAGTCAAGAAATTATTAGAGGAGGAAGCACTTCAGTGCCTTGTTTGTAGCAGGCAACAAACAAATACTAGCTGTAGGAATGGTATTAATGAGATATTCTACATTAAGCATATAATATGATAGACATTTATTATTAAAGAATTTTTAATTACTTTTAAGATATATACCAGAATTTTAAATGTAGCTGATAAGATCCTTCATGGTCACGCTCCTGCCTACCTCCTTACCTTTATTTTGAATCATGTTCTTCAAATCAGCCGCGACATCTGCTAATCTCTCAAAGCATAATATCATGTCCAAGCATAATATCATGTCCATACCTTACATAATGTTGTCCTATTATTCCTTTAGACCCAAGATAATCACACTAGATTTCCTCTGCGTATATCTGGATGCAAATTTGCTTAGGGTTTTTTACAACCCCTGATGATCAAGGAAGAGACAGGGAAGGCAACCCTCGTTGGTATACAATAGCTGCACTTTGTAAGATTCTCAATATTGCATGAGGTGGAGAGGCATCTGGATTTGCCTTGGTATTATGTTTTTAAAAGTGGCAAAGGACAAGATACATGTTAACCACCTGCCCCTTCTTCCTTTTTTTTGCAAATTCTCAGGGTTTTATATTGAGAGAATTTGGGGAAGACTGAATATGACTGCAAAGGGACTTTGAATATTGCTTAAGTTTCCTCTCTGATTCTCACTTGCGTTTGGACAGCACTTGGGTGTCATTTCGGGATGAACTTTATTTCCATCCTGGTCTTTAAGCTTCTGAGAGTCAAGTGGTGCAAGTCTCTATTACTTTGTCACCTTAGGGGACAACAGAGGGGTAAATTAAGAATTCAGCCAAAGATAGGAAGGGACAGCATTGTAGACGTGGAACCACTGGGGAGAAGCAAATTTGAATAAAAGGAATGAAAGGAATGCAACTCACTTTTTAAAGGTGAGTTTGGCATGAAGATTTGAGGTATGCTAGGAAAAAATGAAATGTTAAGAAAGGTTTAGACAAGGTCATGGGAATAGAGATTCTTATGTTTTGATGAAGTACTCACAAAGTCCATCTTGAGTTCAAACTCAGTTTATATCCCTTCTCCCTTCTCATCCCTGCCCTTCCCTGTTTTGAAAGACATACACAGGAATTGAATGACTTGACATATAACCACAAAACTGACTAGCACATGCCATCCCATTGGAGATGAAAGATATCACTGACAAGGTACCATAATGGGGTCAAATGACAGCCTTCATCAAGAAGTTATATTTTTCTTAAAAGTTTATTTCCCATCAGGTGACCACCTTCAAATAATCTCCAATTGCATTTACCATATGAGTAATGACCATTTATCTTAATATTCTATTGTCTCAGTGGTCTCCAACTCATTCTATTTTAAAAGTAATCTTGTCCACTTTCTACAACATAGTCCAATCCTTTCTTTAAAGCATGCAGGTATGGATCTAACTACCCGAAGAGAAAAATATTAGATAATATCCCCAGTGTGGATTCAGAAATACATTACGTTATAAGAAAATTGATGGATAATCTCTACCAATAAAGATCAAGTAACTCAGGAAGTCTTTTGGCTTTTATTTTACTGCTTTTTGTTAGGTCATGCTCATTCTTCACTGTGCACAGATTTATTTACCTAATAGTGTGCTTTTCATGCTTGAAATAACAGAATAGAAGTACTCCCAGCAGAAAAGTGACTGTGCAACAAGCCTCGTCTCTAGTAATAGCACAGTTGTGAAACTAGAAGCATTCCTTACTGACTGCAAATTGAATAATAGTGTCACTGTAGGAGTGATAGTTGAGTACTTTGGGATTGGAGAGACATGAAAATCATTTTTAGCTCAAAATAATTGTGAATTGCTTAGTGAAAAATACCAATAAATATTTTTTCCTCTGAAAGATCTATATCTTCTTAATACTATACTCACGTCCTGTGTTAACAGATTTATGCTTAAGTGGTCAACATGATCATGAATCAAAAGTTTAGAATTTAAACTGTCATGTTGATTCCTGACACTTTCGTCTATCTTATCTCTTATCTCTTCCATTCTTAAGAAATCATTTTTTGGATAATAAACAATTAAACTATTTTTCTATGTGTTCAGCTGTTTTGCTTTACTATATGTAAAAGTGAAAATCCATTTAGCATGGATATTTGCATTTATATAAAGATTTGTTTGGCCTTCTAGACTCTTACAGTCAAGAAAAATTAATTATTTTAGTCACTTCATGCAAAAATATTAAGATTATGGTGACCTTTATTCTATTGGAAATAGCAAAGCATTACAAGCATAAAAATTGATCCTAGAAGCAACAAACTAGAAACTGATTAGAACTTACTTTTACAATGAGTGTTCAAACTAATGTGATTTCAAAAATAAAGAATAGACATAATGAGTGACATTGATATTGAGAGATATTGAGGTGATAAGTAGAAAGACTTGATAATTGACTGGATCAGTAGGACAATATAAAAGAAAAGCCTACAATAATTATTGTTTCATTTCTGCTTACTTGGGGATAATGGTTATTTGGGGATAATAAGAGGTTATATCTGCTACTTTGTGTATCACTAACACAAAGATGAAATTTCAGCAAGGAAATGGTTTGATGATTAAAAGTATACATTTGTTTAGAACATGTGAAATTTGATGTATTTCTGAAGAAACCATACAAAAATACCTTCAGCCCAGACCTTTCCTCTCAGTTCCAGATTCAAGATTCAAGTGCCTGTTTCACATTTCTTCTCAGCTGTCTAGAGTTAAAAGGAATGCCACATGAGCAAAACCTTACTCTTGTTCTCCTGGTTCTCTTCCATTGCTTCTAAATCAGAAATGACAATTCAGAAACCGGGTTGTAAGATTTAGCAAATAAATTTGAGTTATGTGATCTTTGGGAGACCAAGGCAGGTGGATTGCTTGAGCACAGGAGTTTGAGACCAGCCTGGGCAACACGGTTAAGCCCTATTTCTATAAAAAATACAAAAATTGGCTGGGTGTGATGTGGTGCAGCTGTAGTTCCAGCTACTTGGGAGGCTGAGGGATCCCAAGTGTGTGCACGCACATGTGTGTGTGTGCACGTGTGTGTGTGTTATATCTTTCAAATATTGCATGGGACATACACTAAAAATGTTACTGTTTATCTGAAATTCAAATTTCACTGGCACCTTTTATTTTATCTGACAACCCTCTTTGGAAGTCTTAATCATTGAACCTCCTTTCTCTCACTGCCACTTCCAAATCAGTACATCACTATGGCTTAGCCTGTTGTGTGATGATCCTTTACCTAGACCACCTCAGTGGGTTTCTTCACTGTTCTCTACCTCTCTTGGCTCCCCCAAGTATTTTCTCCAATCTGTACCTAGCACTACATTTTCAAAATGAGCGTCTGTCATACCACACCACTTCTCATATTGCTTAAAAATTTGCTCTTAGGATAAAGATAAAAATTATTTGTCATAGCTTACAAAGGACATTAAGCTCTGGCATCTCCTGACTAGCTTCATCTCACATGTGCTCCAGCCACACTGGCCTTTTTCAGATACAAACAAACCAGAACATGCTCGCTAATGACCTTTAAACCTGTGATTTTAATTGTCTGGAACACCTTACCTCTCCTTCTCACCTAGTTAATTTCTACCAAAAGTCTTTACATCTCACTTTAAACCTGACTTCTAACGACAGCCTTCTCTTTAAGTCATGCTCTTACAACATACTTGCTCATACGCTTTGTCACATATTTAATTTTACATTAATTTGTGTGATTATTTGAATTCTAGTTTTCCCGTAAGAATTAAGGAACCATGATAGCAATGGCTATCTTGCTTTTCCTCATATTTTTGTCTCCAAAGTTAAGCCTGGTGAAGTATATGTAGCTACTACATGTAATGAATAGCATTGATTGATCAATGTCTAGTAGACATTTAGAAAAAGGAATTAACATTGGTCAGGTAGGCTAGGAAGAGATTTGAAATGGTTCATTCTTTAAGAGTCTAGGTAATTTATTTAGAAATAGCAAAAATAGGAGGAAAGGTAAAAATTAACCATGAAGATTGTTTATACTCAGGAATCATGAAATTGGTTAAGAACTATGAAGGGAAAACAGAAAAAATGATCATCTAAGTAAGGAAACAAAAGCTTCAAGTAGTGGTTGATTTGCATTTTTAAATACTTGGGAAAGGAAAAAGAAGAAAAAGAATGAAAACTGGTACTAATGTAACAATTAAGAGGTTATTTGTGATCTTGCATAGATAATTTTAAAAATAGTGGGATAAAAAGCGAACTGCGAAATAGTAAGGAGTAGAAGATGGCAATATAAGCAATGAGGAGTAGGCTCCTATTTTGAAGGATATGTCCTTTAAACTCTGAGTTGTTGAAATAGATTTCACTATGCACAACCTGTAGACATGATCCTGTAATACCATTAGATCTATAAAGGAAAACATTTGTAATTACAAATTTCCACACATAGGGATAAAGAAAATATTGAACAGTTATTTAATATATCCTGTGTGTGTCAATTTATATTCAGACATTTTTCTATAGTACAGTAAAATCTTTCTGATGTCAGCACATAGCCAAGGCACAAGCTCATTCTCCTTCTACCCAACTAAATGTTTCTTTCTTGTTTTTTTTTTTTTTTTTAATTTTTTGAGACAAGGTTTCACTCTCTCACCTAGGTTGGATCTCGTCTCGTATGATCTCATCTCACGCAACCTCTGCTTCCAGGGTTCAAGCTATTCTCCTGCCTCAGCCTCCCAAGTAGCTGGAACTACAGCTGCACCACATCACACCCAGCTAATTTTTGTATTTTTAATAGAAATAGAGCTTCACCATGTTGCCCAGGCTGGTCTCAAACTCCTGTGCTCAAGCGATCCACCTGCCTTGGTCCACCAAAGTGGTGGGATTACAGGTGTGAGCCACCACGCCAGGCCCTAAACCTATTTTTTTTTTTTTATGGAAAGTGCTCTTCAACTGTTACACAATTACAGGAAAACATATTGGACAAAAATAACTTTCATTAAAATGGGTCCAAAAATTCTTGTACAATAAGAAAGATTGGGATGAATGATTTTTAATCATTTAAAAAGCATACTTGATAAAGAAAAAAATTGCAAAATCCTTATGTATCTAACCTGGAGTATGTGTCATAATATCAAGCAAAATATGTGCACCATTCATGTACTTAGTGTGATTATGCCCCATTATGGTTTTTGAAGAGCCATGATACTTATTAGCTTTTTTTTAAATCATTTTTTCATGAAGTATTATTTTCCTTTTGCTGTTTTACCAAATGCAACATCTGAGTTAAATAGATTAAAACTGGGTGGTTGGCGAGAACAAAAATAAAAAATAAAAAGTGTTAAGTGATCATATATTAGCAATAGTGCTATCTTGAGACACCATTTCTTACTATAATTTCTTTGAGGGAGATCCTTTGCATACCTCGATGGTTTTCAACGGCTATTTAATGCTACCCTTGTAATGGTTAAGGAGGGGACACTGTAGAGACAGCTCTGCCTCTCTTTTAAAGGGATCCACACTTTACTAAAAGCCAAATGACATTAAATGCCCAAGGATGACAAAGTTGTGGACACTATTGAAAAAATGTTCACTTTGCAATAGTTTCTCAAGCCTCCCTCAAAGTGAACCAGAAATGAAAATTCAGCACTACACCATTTATCACTTTACATATTGTTATGTGAATGAAGAATTATTGCAGAGAAAAGCATCTTTACTTTTACTGCTATTGCCATATGCCTTCCGTGAGAAAATATATCTTTCATTATACTACTGTAAACTGGTGTTTTAAGATGTGCTTTTAAAAAAACTGTATTATGCTTTGAAAGTACATAATAACCATGTTAAACAACTTTATTTTTTGAAGAAATGGTGCATTTTGTGTTACCTACTGTAATCATTTTGTATTTAACATGAATTGAACAGACACTCTCCTTCAGATGAACTTTCTGGTGACAAACTTTGAAATTGACAGATTAAAGCTGATTTGGGGTTGTCAAAATACTGTATAGCTATCTGCACAAAATATGCATAAAATTTTACAGATGGTGGACTGCTGGCTTACATGGCAGCTATGTTAGTATATCCTCTGCCAGTTAAATTAATGGTGTCACAATCTATCTTCCATGGCAGGTGTAAATGACTTTTAGCACATCAATAACTAGTTTACAATGATGTCCCTTCACTACTTAAGATTTGCCACTGATTTTTTGTTTTGTGCAAAACAGCACACATATTATGTCCACATTTTGTTGTAGAATATTTTAAAATAAACCCAACATTTACAGACTTGTAAACAATCTATAAAAATATCAGACCTAGTCGATTATCAAATTGTCTTCTAGTTATTCCACCTGATAATAGGGATTCCAAGTTACTAACTTGCATCTTACATGGATTGGCATTGAAAGTGAACTTTTAAGGAGACTCTAATATGTAAAAGAACCCATGTAAAAAATATTCCTAAAATAGCTGGTATTATGATCTGGACAGTTCAATGATTTGGAAGTTATTCTTCAATGAATATTAAATTAACTGAACAACTCCTCATAGCTGAAATACCCTTTAGTAAAGGCTACTGATTTCATGATCACCATCAACATCGCTATTATTATTCATAACACCTTAAATTTGTATAACACTTTACAATCCGAAAAGTATTTTTACATATAAAGTAATCCCTCTCCAATTTTAGTTCTTATTATATGAATTTCAAATATATGCAAATTTATTTCTATATATTTTTTGCAACTACTAGAATATCAGTTCCACTCACTTCTATTGAAGATCATTTTGAAAACGGAAACTGGGTGTTGGGAACCTCAAAAGGAAGTTAAAGTGGGTTGTCTTGAAATAGAGATTCTTACAATAGAATCTTTGAAAAGATAAAGAGAGAAAAGGAAAAAATATTCAAATCAGAAAACCACATTCAGATGAGAAAGGAAATGGATTGATGGCAAATGCTTTGACAGGAAGTTATTTGGGTGCAATTGCAAAAAATATGTAACCAGGCTACAAAGGACGCAGTCTGTGAAATACCTACTCAGTGATATTGAGGAGGGCACATAAAGTAATGCGAGCCATTCTGTAGCTTAAGCATCCAAGTCACTCTGCGTCTTATAGTCCACTTTCAGAAGTGGGAGTTGTGAATCAACAAATTTAAGTTATAAAAACACAAAAATATCAAGTATTTGGTGGAAGGCATAGATATAGTAGAGATTTTTTAAAAGTTACCCAGTGTGCTTATTATGTAAAAAATGAAAAACTGATTATGAACATCTGTAGACTGCAGAGAAGAATCCTAAAAGTTTCTAGAAAGTGCAAAAAGATTGATGGAAATGGTATGGTACTCATTATTACTACTTTAAAATGTGTAAGATGTCATTGGTATTTTTATATTGATAGCTTAATCTCATGTGCTGGCTTTATGTTTGTTTCTGAAGAAATATTGATTGTATCTATAACTCCAAACCTCAGTCCACAATTCTATTTTATTTTCCTTTCCAATTGTTAATTTAAAACTACTGAGAAGATTTTGTTAAGATTCACCGTCATCTTTTCAGTATAAGTTTAGCTTCTCATGTTTTTCTCTGATTTTCACATTATAAATGGGAAAAAATACAATAAAAATAAGAAATTAAACTAGGAAACCTACATTCAAATTTGATCCCCAGTAGGTAGGAATTCTATATCCCCAACAATAGGTCTGTAGTAGACTCTGACATCAGTGGTGCCAGATGACTTAGACCTCTAGATATTCACATCCTTCTGTGGTCTCTTCTCACACTGACTCTGGGTTCGGTCATGTGACTTGCTTTGACCAATGAGACATTGGTAAGAATGAAGCAAATAGGCTTGTTAAAACATTTGCACATTGAAGATTTGCTCCTTAGAAGATTTATTCTTGGAATCAAGAAACCACCACCTTTTGAGTTAACCAAAGCTAGATACATAGAGTAGCTACATGGAGGAAACCCTAGAAATTAAAACAGTATTTGCAGGCGATGACCCACACATATTGCCCCATTCAAGCTGTCCCAGCTACTCCTTAGTCTTTCATGAAATCCCAATCAAAGATCTTGACACTGTGGAACACAACTGGGAGCAAATAAGATACTGTTTGTATTAAGCCACTGAGTTTAGGGTGGTTTGTTATGCAGCCATAGAGACTTTTAACAGTACTTGGTGAGTTTTGAAATGTAGATGATGATACAATAAAATATCAGTAATTGTAGAGGATAAATATTGACAAAAGTCTTAAAAATGGCCTCCAATTACACATCACTTTTTAATGTCAATTGCACTTACTAAAGCATAGTTTTAGTGTAGCTTAAAAACAATAAAAATTATACCTCGGCTACATTAATTGGCATAAACATTATGCATTCTTTGATGTATTTTAATTTATGAGAAGAGTAGATCTTAAGAATTCTAATGCTTACATGTCCTAATTCTTGTCAAGAACATCCTAAAGGAAGCGTATGAGGTTTAAATTTTAGTATGAAGAATGTTTGAAAAAAAAGAATTATATTTCATGACAATTCCATTAAATCTTTAGACATAAAAAACTGTTTTCCCTTTGTAGAACAAACATATTTATTCAACGTTATTCAGTTACTTATTAAATTTTGGTAGCCTATGTTGTCAAAGATATATTTCATATATGATTCAAGAGCAAATATTCCTGCAAGATTATTAAAAAAGAATTAATTCAGTGTATTTGATCACATTTCCTTTTTTTTTTTTTCCTTTTTTTATCATTATACTTTAAGTTCTGGGATGCATGTGCAGAACGTGCAGGCTTGTTACACAGGTATACATGTGCCATGGTGGTTTGCTGCACCTATCAACCTATCATCTGCATTAGGTGTTTCTCCTAATGCTATCCCTCTCCTAGCCCCCCACCCTCCGACAGGCTCCAGTGTCTGATGTTCCCCTCCCTGTGTCCATGTGTTCTCACTGTTGAACTGCCACTATGAGTGAGAACATGCAGTGTTTAGTTTTCTGTTCTTGTGTTAGTTTGCTGAGAATGATGGTTTCCAGCTTCATCCATGTCCCTGCAAAGAACATGAACGCGTCCTGTTTTATGGCTGCATAGTATTCAACGGTGTTTATGTACCACATTTTCTTTATCCAATCTATCACTGATGGGCATTTAGGTTGGTTCCAAGTCTTTGCTATTGTAAACAGTGCTGCAATAAACATATGTGTGCATGTGTCTTTATAGTAGAATGATTTATAATCCTTTGGGTATATACTCAGTAATGGGATTGCTGGGTCAAATGGCATTTCTGTTTCTAGATCCTTGAGGACTCACCACTCTCTTCCAAAATGGTTAAACTAATTTACACTCCCACCAACAGTGTAAAAGCATTCCTATTTCTTCACATCCTCTCCAGCATCTGTTGTTTCCTGACTTTTTAATGATCACCATTCTAACTGGCGTAAGATGTCATCTCATTGTGGATTTCATTTGTATTTCTCTAATGACCAGTGATGATGAGCCTTTTTTCATATGTTTGTTGGCCACATAAATGTCTTCTTTTGAGAAGTATTCATATCCTTCACCTACTTTTTGATGGGGTTGTTTTTTTTTTCTTGTAAATTTGTTTAAATTTCTTGTAAATTCTGGATATTAACCCTTCTTCAGATGGATAGATTGCAAAAATTTTCTCCCATTCTGTAGGTTGCCTGTTCACTCTGATGATAGTTTATTTTATTAGTGTTAATTTCTTCTATGGGGGGAAATTTGTTTCTAAATCCTTATAATGCAGCTAATATATTTTGACATGCATAAAAAGAAAAAAAGTCACAGATCACTAATACTCTACCTATAATTGCCATATTTTTTTGTAATGCAGAGGATAAAAATTGGGTGGGGTAAACTTATTATTTAAGAGAAAGAAATATCAGTGATGACCTAAGAATAAAAGAAAATCTGTAAGATTTATTGATGCTTTATAATTTCCTGAACCTATGAAAATGATACAGAATTTAGTTGTGGATTTGATGAAGAACGTATTTTTCATACACCTCCTCCTGCCCCTCAAAAAACTTGGGAATTTGTCATTCTTATTTCTCGTTCGTTTACATTTGTTTTATGTTATTTATAATGCTTTGGGGAAAGCTGTGACTTTTGACAGTTGAAAATGAACCAAGAGAGAGAGAGAAGAGGCTGCTGAATTTAGAAATATGAATTTAATCCAACATAAACAGAAGTAACATTCAAATTCACATAATTTCACAGTAAAATTTTGCACATTGGAGGTGCTACCTATCAACGATCATCTGCATTCATCAGGACATGTCTCATGACAGGTAAAAGGAGTATATTACTAGCAATCTCATCAATTGAAATTAAAACCAATTCATAAATAATGTAGCTTATTTTTTACAAAAGCTAAAGAAGCTGCTAACTTACAGTAGAAAAGAGGTTTTGGATATTGCCAATACTTTATTTACTTCAGTTAATATTGCTAGAACTGAGGACTCAGGGATGTGCTGCACAAATCATTAATACTACATCAGCATCCCATTGATATGAGGACAACACAGTAAGTGACAACTTGTCAATGCAATCACCGTGTTTTTCTTCAACATCACTACTCATCACTCTGGCAGAATCAATAATGGTTGATCCACAATCATCATTAAAACTAAAGAACTAATAAAGTGAACTCAGCCACACCAATTTATATAATTTGGACCAGCTTCTATATTTCATACTTTAAAAGTGATTTCCTCTTTATTTTGTTTAATATTTTACATGATGATATAATACATAAAGATACGTACTTATTGGAGCAATGTTCACTTTACATTAAACTTCTAAATTATCAAGTGAATATGTTCAACTGAATACAATTTTTCCATTCCTTGTTGTTACTTGACCTTGATATTTTTTAAAGAATATTTATATCACATAGTTTTTAAAGACTTAAAACTAATCAAAAATGTCTAATGTTTTTGTTATTCATTAAATTTATAAAACAAATTAGTGATATATAAGCCTCTGACATAATGAACTCTATCTTTAAGCCTTTCTTGTAAATCAATATATATTCTAACATAAAGGTCTTTTTTTGTTATTGTTTTCTTACATGACCCTGTGAAAAATTGAATGCCTCTATAAATATAAACATGAACATAAATAAATACAGTTATATATATATGCATGTGTGTGTGTATGTGTGTGTACATTGGACATTTTGAGTTAATCGCTGGGAATACTAGGAATCTCTTATTACTTGTGCACTAAGGGCAATGATAAGAGTGTTGCGAGAGAGTGAAAGGGCCAGAAAGAGATATTACCGGGGGAAACTAGCAAAGTCTAGCAGCTATGCGTTAATTCAGAATTGGGGGAGGGGGAGTTAGCAAGTAAAGACATGGAAATACTGTGAATGTAGTGAAACATTGTCTCTAGGGTAAGACAGGAAGAGAAATGGCCATAAAAATTTAAAGGGCACTAGAAATGTACTCAGATGCCAAAGGGAATCTGTGGAAGAATTTATTGGATTTTCTGCATGAGAAATTTAAAGTTCAAATACAGCATCTCTGGGTTTATTGACTGATTTGTTAAGTGACTAAGAGATGCCTTTTGTGTTTTTTTCTATAGACAAACAAATGTATCACATATTTAAGAACAAATAGAAGGCTGTATACCCCCATATAAAGCTGATACATTTATGATAGATTCAGACACAGAGGACTTTTAATATGAACCCATTACATAAACTATAATTTCTGTAGAATTTGTGGTGGCTGACTTACTAATACTATTTAAGAAATAAAATACTAATATTTTATTCAGTTACATATATTTCTGAACTACTTACCTCAGGTATAGAATAACCTATCATATGACATAATGCTTGTCAAAGCAAAACTTGCACTAGACAAAGTTAAACAGGCAAGGCAGACTTTATTCAAGACTACTGGAATACAGAAGAGAGACCAGAACTCAGCCTGACCTTGATGCCATTGAAGCAAAGAGCTGAAGTTTTCAAGACTTTAACAGCTAGAGTGGGGGGTGGGAGGGGAGCACAGGCTACCTATGTGTGATTACTGGCCTTACCCAGAGGAAAAGCAAACTTTCTCACATATTCATGCAGGAGATAGTTTTACAACTTACAGCAAAATGTCCACTGAAATTAGGCTCCTATCCTTCTGGAGAAACTGGGGAGATTAGGGATGCTATCTTCCTTGCTGAATACATTCCAAGAGATGGCTCCCAAGTCATTGAGAATGACATTCCTAGGCTATAAAACTGGCAAGAGGCTTTCTAAAAGATTTACATCTCAAATAAACAAGAAAGAATTTACAGTGATAAGTTTTCTTAAGTAAATACTTCAAGAAAATGGAGGTCTGAGTGAGGCAGAAGCCTATCTAAAATTTAATTATGCTGAGGGGTGTGTTAATGCCATCTTTTTCATGTCACAAAACTATTTTTTTATGTTTAAATGATGGCTTGCTATGCATTTCTATTCCTTTTTCATTTTATATTGATTCCCACATTAATTCTTAATATTTGAATGTATAATTTTTTTAAACTATGAGTAAAAACACAATCTTATCTCAGAATAAAGGTCTATAATTTCCGGATTTTGTCATAGCTTTTATGAATCTATTATCATGAGAGAATTTTAATGGCATAATCATTTTCTACTAAAGTTTTGCTAGAAAAACAAACATATAAAGCAAATCAACCAATCCTGGTTCCTAAACACTCAGAAGAGATGTAACTTTAGTGTGTGTGCATGTGGTATCTGCTTCTCAAAAGTCCCAGCAATGTACTTGGAGAAATAATTTGAGTATCTTAACATAAGATAAACTGACAGTAAAACCTTTTAGAAAACGTAATATAAAAAAAGTACAAAAGAAGATTAGAATAACTCTTTTTTTTTCCTTTTAAAGTTTCCAGCTAGGCATAATACAATTTTTGTATCACAGAAAAGTACCTCACAAAAACTTTTTAAAACTGAAGATTATATTAAAAAGAAGTTGAAACCTTGTGATTATAAAAATTACTGTCAGTTACAAAATACACTGTACTATATGTTAGCAGAATTCAAGTTTGTTAGTTGGCCTTGTTAGCTCCTGGCTTTTCATATCTAAGAAGGTAGGGTAGAGGATAAAAACAGTCTGGGATATCAGAGTGGAATGTGGGAATGGGGTCAGGAGCTTTTCAGTCTACATGGTGCTCCCTGCCACCAGCTATTCCCATATACCTTTGTTAAAACATTCCTCTCTTGGGTTCTTTTGAAAATTATTATATATGATGAGAGGCATTACTAAAGTCATGCTTTGTGTGTAAATCTTTCAGAGACATGATAGGGAGTGGACACTGAAAAACAGTATTATAAAACAGTACGTGGCACAGAGTAGGCCTTCAATAATTACTTGCTGCATGGATGAGTAGTCTCATATGACAAATTCTAAAGAAATTTAATATAGGTGAGAATTGCCAGTCTTATTTCTTTTAAACTCAGTAAATATTTTTGAAAATTTAGTAAGTTCCTGTCATTCTTATGCATGATACAAAATCTCTCAACTTATGAGAGAAAACTTAAGTTGAAGAGACTAAATTGGTCTTCAAAGTGTTATTTAAGAAAACTGGAGTGTCTCCTCCCCACCTTGTATAATGGGATGAATTCAAAGTGTTCCATTCTGGTTGGGAGACAAAGAGAGTCAGATTGCACTGTAAATCACTGACACCTACTCTGAGTGACACAAAGTTCTTCTCAGCTTATATAGCAGCCTATTTGTATAAACTGGCTTAGAAGTTAGTAAAATACATACTCTATTGTGAAGTAATGTTGAGTTATTTTTTTCAAGGAGTAGGGTCAATGTCATATTAATGAAAGGGATGTGCCTTCTTCATGAGACCAGGCTATGTTGAGTCTTATGGTAAGTGTTCTTGCTTTCAAGTTACTCTTGCAGAAATTTTCCAGGGCTGCTCTAGACTACGCACATTGTATCTTACCACTGACAGAATCCAAGTTCACAAAAAAGGAGAGGAAAAGCCTGTGACTGAAGTCTAGGAAAAGTGGAGAACACAAGAAATACTGGTATATTTTGGACACAGAAAGGTCCTAATGAATCAAATATTAAAGGTTAGAGAGAGCCTTAGAAGAGAATGGGGTGTGTATGTGTGTGCACGCGTGTGCACTTGTGGTGTGTGGAGAGGCAGGGCAGGGAAATTTGATAAGCACTGATGAAGATCTGGAAGAGAAACATTACATAGAGAAGGCCTAAAGCTATGAGCCCCGCTCCTCTTTTTGGTACAAGAGCGTGAATTAGGTCATGACACAAATCTTGACCTTTTATTTTTCTTTTTGGTCACTCTGCAATATACACCTATTAGGATTCAATTTGAGTTCAGTTGAAAGAAAGAGAAAGTTGGGAAAGTAGTACCTGCTTCCTAACCACTCTGAGTAGCACCGTTTCCCCAGCGTGTATCCCTAGTAGAAACTTGATATTGAATAAATAAAAGAGAATCTCCATATCTGTCCTCAGTATCTTACAGAAAGCCCAAGAATAAAGGAAATCCTTTGCTTCTGTCAGAGGCGTGTAAACCAGAGCAACTCCATCTTAAATGGGAGCTGGGTAAAATTAGGCTGAAACCTACTGGGCTGCATTCCCAGATGGTTAATTCATTCTAGGTCACAGGATGAGATAAGAGTTCAAAACACAAAATACAGGTCATAAAGACCTTGCTGATTAAACAGTTTACAGTAACAGAGCTGGCCAAAACCCACCAAAACCAAAATGGCCATGAGAGTGACCTCTGGCCGACCTCACTGCTACACTCCCACCAGAGCCATGACAGTTTATAAATGCCATGGCAACATCAGGAAGTTACCCTATATGGTCTAAAAAGGGGAGGCATACACCCCTTGTTTAGCATATTATCAACAAATAACTGTAAAAATGGGCAACCAGCAGCCCTCTGGGTTGTTCTGTGTATGGAGTAGCCATTCTTTTATTCCTTTACTTTCTTAATACATTTGCTTTCACTTTGCACTGCAGACTTGCCCTGAATTCTTTCTTGTGCTGGATCTAAGAATCCTTTCTTGGGGTCCAGATGGGGGCCACTGTCCAGGAACACTACCAATAGTGAAAGAGAAATGAAGGAGGAGTTACCAAGAAGACTATAAGCTGATAGTACTCCTAGTTATAAGTGCCTAACCAGCCTCCAGCCTGGCAACATTTGACAGTTTTCTTTTCCTTTTTTTCTCTATTGTTTCTATATACCAGTTCTTTTCCCATCTTCTCATATAGCAGTATAATCTCTAGTCACTTCTAGCTGTTGATATGATTTAGACAAAAGATAAAAAATGAATCATCCACAGTTCTGGCCTTCCTAGTGGTTACTTATATTCCCCAAAGAACTTGTTAACACAAAAGGATTGAGTTGCCAAGTGGATGAAAATATGAGCAAGAAATATATGCTCTTCCTCCTCGTATTCTTTTTTTCTTATCCCCACCACCCATCTCGTAGCTAACTGAAGTAAGCTCAGCAGGGATTTAACATGCTTCTTAGCAGCTCCTAGCTATAGCAACTCTTCTTTATGTACCCAAATGTCTCATCACAAGGAATATGGAACTTCTATAAGGAAAGTGTATAGATGAGAACTCTTACAGAGTTATTCAGAATTACATAATATAAAAGATAACACAAAATTATTTTGAATGCATGTAAAGGTATATATTTGAAGTAAGGAGAAATAAAAACTATAATATCAGATAATAAACAAATACATCCTTTCAATGGTTCAAAAGGGTAGGGATTGAGAAATTTAAAAATTCTTCCTTGAAACATGTTAACAATAGTGTATATGAAAGCACACTGTAAGCCATAAAACATTATACTGACTTTACCATTATCTATTTTGATCTCTCCAAAGCTATAACTTTCTTCTTTATTTTTATTTTGTTTCCATGAACAGTTCTTTGCTCAACTATTCATTCTATATTAATGCCTCTTAATTATCTATCCCTAGTCTGAGAGATACCTGAAGTATCAAGAAGCAGCTGCACATTTGAACCAGTTGAGAAATTAAACTTTTTAGTAAGAAAATCAGTAACAAAAAAGATTCATTTTAGTCTTCTATCAGTTAGTATACAGCATCTGTATAACTTTTTCTAGAAATCTTTATAGTACTTTATCATGATGTTCATTAAACAGTTTCACATTACAGACATAACCTTATTTTATTACACTTCAGTGTATTGTGTTTTCCAGATACTACAGTTTTTACAGATTAAACGTTTGTGGCAACCCTGAATTGAGTAAGTCTGTTGGCACCATTTCTCCAACAGCAAGTGCTCATTTCATGTATTTGCAACACAGGTTGGTAATTTCCAAGCTATTTCAAACTTTTTCGTTATACTTATATCATTATGGTGATCTATGATCAGTGATCTTTGATGTTACTATTATAAGTGTGCTGGGCTGCTACGAACCATGTCCATATAAGACGGTGGAGTTAATAAATGTTCTGCATGTTCTGACCGCTCTACCCACCGGACTTCCCCTCATCTCTCTCTCCCTCATCAGACCTCCCTATTCCCTGAGACAAAACAATATTACAATTAGGCCTCTAAGTGTAGAACTGAAAGGAAGAGTCACACGCCTCTCACTTGGAATGAAAAACTAGAAAAGATTAAGCTTAGTGAGTAAGGCATGTGGAAAGCCAAAATAGACTGAAAGCTAGGCCTCTTGCACCATACAGTTAGCCAAGTTGTGAATACAAAGGAAAAGTTCTTGAAGAAAATTAAAAGTAGTTCTCCAGTAAACATACAAATGATAAGAAAGCAAAACAGCCTTATTGCTGATGTGGAGAAAGTTTGGGTGGTCTGGATTGAAGATCAAACCAACCTCAACATTCCCTTAAGCCAAAGCCTAATCCAGAACCAGATCCTAAATTCTTTCAATTCTGTGTAAGCTCAGAAAGATGAAGAAGCTGAAGAAGAAAAGTTGGAAGCTAGCAGAAGTTGGCTCATAAAAGAACATACAAGGTGAAGCAGCAAGTGCTGCTGTAGAAGCTGTAGCAAGTTATCCAGATGATCTAGTTAAGATCTTTGATGAAGGTGGCTACATCAAATGTATTTTCAATGCAGATGTAAGAGCTTTCTATTGGTAGACAATGTCATCTAGGAATTTCGTAGCTAGAGAGGAAAAGTCCATGCCTAGCTTCAAAGCTTCAAAGAACAGTCTGACTCTCTTGTTAAGGGCTAATGCAGCTGGTAACTTTAAGTTGAAGAACTATGTTAAATCTGCTCTGCCTGTGCTGTACAAATGAAAACACAAATCCGACATGGCAGCATATCTGTTTACAACATGGTTTACTAAATATTTTAAGCCCTCTGTTGAGACCTAAGGCTCAGAAAAACAATCCTTTCAAAATATTATTGCTCATTGGCAATGCACCTGGTCACCCAAGAGCTCTAATGGAGATGTACAGAAGATTAATGTTGTTTTCATGCCTGCTAACATAACATCCATTCTGCAGCACTTTATCATTTATATCAAGGAGTAATTTTGATTTTCAAGTCTTATTATTTAAGAAATACATTTTGTAAGGCCATAGCTACCATAGATAGTGATTTCTCTCATGGATATGGACAAAGTGAATTAAAAATCTGGAAAAGATTCACCATTTTAGATGCCATTAAGAACATTTGGGATTCATGGGAGGAGGTCAAACTATCAACATTTTCAGGGATTTGGAAAGTTTACTCCAACATTAATGGATGACTTTGATGGGTTCAAGACTTCAGAGGAAATAACTGCAGGTGGGGTGGACAGAACAAGAGGACTAGAAATAGAACAAAGGCTGAAAATATGAATTGCCACAGTATCTATGATAAAAAAAAATGAGTTGCTGAATTGCTTATTATGGATGAACAAAGAAAATGATGGAGTCTACTCCTGGTAAAGACACTGAACATTGCTGAGACGACCACAAAGGATTTAGAATTGTACATAAACTTTATTGATAAAACAGTGGCAGGGTTTGAGAGGACTGAATCCAATTTTGCAAGAAGCTCTACACTATCAGACAGCATTGGTAAAATGCTATCAGACAGCATTGCATGTCACAGAAAACTTATTCCTGAAAAAAATAATAATAAATAGACGCAACAAATTCCACTGTTGTCTTAAGAAACTGCCACAGCCACCTAAATCTTTGGCAACTACCACCTGATCAGTCAGCAGCCAATAACACGGAGGCAAGATCCTCTGCCCACAAAAAAGGTTACAACTCTCAAAAGGCTGAGATGATTGTTAGCATTTATCAGCAACAAAGTGTTTAAAATTAAGATATGTACAGTTTTAGACACAATGCTGTTGCACACTTAATGGAGATCAGTATAGTGTAAACAACTCTTTTATGCACCAGGAAAACAACAAATTTGTGTGACTTGTTTTATTATAATATTTGCTTTATTGTGGTGTCCCGGAATTGAACCCACAAAATCTTTGAAGTATGCCTGTATAAAGACATGTAACATTTTACTATTGATTTTTATTTTCATAACTCAAAGGCAACTTGCCATTAAATGAGTTAAAAATATACTGAGACAATACAAAAAAAAATGATGCTTTTTATTAAAGAATATCTTAAGAAATTACAAATAATTCCATAAATGATAAACATATAAAATGAAGTGAGTGCTCATTTATTAGAATAGAGCACAGTGTAGGAGAACACAGATGCATATACGGTTCTGAAATAATCATGGACAACTTTCTTTAACCATAGTATTTTATGAATGTCCTTTTGTTTTCATAAATAGATG
Source organism: Theropithecus gelada (assembly GCF_003255815.1). Taxonomy (NCBI): domain Eukaryota; kingdom Metazoa; phylum Chordata; class Mammalia; order Primates; family Cercopithecidae; genus Theropithecus; species Theropithecus gelada. The sequence goes on along the minus strand of NC_037673.1, from coordinate 87,413,636 downwards.
ATCTGTACCAATCACCATAATATAAAAGATTAGCTCAATGAATGCTCATCATCTTCCTTGACCTATACATGTATTAAATAGTTTAGTCCTTAAAACCATCCTGGAAGGTCAGTACTACTCTTCTTCTGGTTTAGTATATGTGAAAACAAGGGCCCTGAGAGATTAATTTAAATTTTTCAGGTTCCCACAAGGAGCAAATGGAGAGATGGGTGTTCTAACCCAGTCAGTGTGGTTCCAGAGTCCATGCTCTTAATAACTATAATATTTTATCTCATATTTTATAGACAATAGATTGTTTGATAGGAGAAGCATGATGACACAAGGAAAAAGATAATATATTTTACTAAATAATTCGTTATTACATAAAGTATGTTAGCATACTATTGGGAGCAAAGAAGAAATTTGAGTCAAAATGTTAAATAGTTGTAGACATTTTTCAAGTAATGGTTTGTACTTGACCAAAAAGATCATTCAAAAGAGCATGATGTAGTCAAGGCTGTGGGTTTTCAAATACTTTGGACTACTGTATATAGGACTATTTTGAAGGGCTAACTATAGATTGGTGAAAAATAACTAAAACTGTAAAATATTCCTGAGCCATGGAATATAATTCTTTAAAATGGAATTTGGCTAGATCATCTATAAGATCCTTTTCAAATCTGACATTTTATACTCTTACACTAAAGTAAGAGAAAAGAAAACTTTCAATAAATTTATTTAACAAAAACATTTCTGCTCTTAAAATAGTATGCTCTGATAGTCTTATTTCTAGATGATTCTTTTTTTTTTTCCTTTTTTAAAAAATTATACTTTAAGCTCTAGGGTACATGTGCACAACGTGCAGCTTTGTTACATATATATATGTGCCATGTTGGTGTGCTGCACCCATTAACTCATCATTTACATTAGGTGTATCACCTAACGCTATCCCTCCTGCCTACCCTCTTCCCACAATAGGACCTGGTGTGTGATGCTCCCCTTCCTGTGTCCAAGTGATCTCATTGTTCAATTCCCACCTATGGGTGAGAACATGCAGTATCTGATTTTCTGTTCTTGTGATAGTTTGCTGAGACTGATGGTTTCCAGCTGCATCCATGTCCCTACAAAGGACACGAACTCCTTTTTTATGGCTGCATAGTATTCCATGGTGTATATGTGCCACATTTTCTTAATCCAGTCTGTCAATGATGGACATTTGGGTTGATTCCAAATCTTTGCTCTTGTGAATAGTGCCGCAATAAACATACGTGTGCATGTGTCTTTATAGCAGCATGACTTATAATCCTTTGGGTATATCCCTAGTAATGGGATGGCTGGGTTAAATGGTATTTCTAGTTCTAGATCCTTGAGGAATCACCATACTACTTTCCACAATGGTTGAACTAGTTTACAGTCCCACCAACAGTGTAAAAGTATTCCTATTTCTCCACATCCTCTCCAGCACCTGTTGTTTCCTGATTTTTTAATGATTGCCATTCTAACTGGTGTGAGATGGTATCTCATTGTGGTTTTGATTCGCATTTCTCTGATGGCAAGTAATCATGAGCATTTTTCATGTGTCTGTTGGCTGTATGAATGTCTTCTTTTGAGAAGTGTCTATTCATATCCTTTGCCCACTTTTTGATGGGGTTGTTTGTTTTTTTTCTTGTAAATTTGATTGAGTTCTTTATAGGTTCTGGATATTAGCCCTTTGTCAGATGAGTAGATTGCAAAAATTTTCTCCCATTCTGTAGGTTGCCTGTTGACTCTGATGGTAGTTTCTTTTGCTGTGCAGAAGCTCTTTAGTTTAATTAGATCCCATTGGTCAATTTTGGCTTTTGTTGCCGTTGCTTTTGGTGTTTTAGACATGAAGTCTTTGCCCATGCCTATGTCCTGAATGGTATTGCCTAGGTTTTCTTCTAGGGTTTTTATGGTTTTAGGCCTAACATTTAAGTCTCTAATCCATCTGGAATTAATTTTCGTATAAGGAGTAAAGAAAGCATCCAGTTTCAGCTTTCTACTTATGGCTAGCCAATTTTCCCAGCACCATTTATTAAATAGGGAATCCTTTCCCCATTTCTTGTTTTTGTCAGGTTCATCAAAGATCAGATGGCTGTAGATGTGTGGTATTTTTTCTGAGGGCTCTCTTCTGTTCCATTGGTCTATATCTCTGTTTTGGTACCAGTACCATGCTGTTTTGGTTACTGTAGCCTTGTAGTATAGTTTGAAGTCAGGTAGTGTGATGCCTCCAGCTTTGTTCTTTTGGTTTAGGATTGTCTTGGCAATGTGGGGTCCTTTTTGGTTCCATATGAACTTTAAAGAGGTTTTTTCCAATTCTGTGAAGAAAGTCATTAGTAGCTTAATGGGGATGGCATTGAATCTATAAATTACCTTGGGCAGTATGGCCATTTTCACAATATTGATTCTTCCTATCCACGAGCATGGTATGTTCTTCCATTTGTTTGTGTCCTCTTTTATTTCACTGAGCAGTGGTTTGTAGTTCTCCTTGAAGAGGTCCTTTACACCCCTTGTAAGTTGGATTCCTAGGTATTTTATTCTCTTTGAAACTATTGTGAATGGGAGTTCATTCATGAATTGGCTGTTTGTCTGTTACTGGTATCTAAGAATGCTTGTGATTTTTGCACATTGATTTTGTATCCTGAGACTTTACTGAAGTTGCTTATCAGCTTAAGGAGATTTGGGGCTGACACAATGGGGTTTTCTAAATATACGGTCATGTCATCTGCAAACAGGGACAATTTGAATTCTTTCATGGTCATGGAAGTATATAAAATATTTACCTTTCAAATTTAAGAGAAGAAATGAATAATCTAATAAGGTTTAAAGGAGAATATAATTAACAAACAGGTATTTATCAAATATTTATTATGCCGCAAACACTGTGCTTGATGCTGGGAAATATGGAAAATGATTCTTAATTATGGTCCATATGCTTTAGGATTTGAAATTTAGAATGGAGATACAGGACCAATGTGCATAAAATAACAGCATACAACTGTTCAAATATTATTTAACAATGAGATTGCCTTTATTTGCAAACATTAAAAAAGTCAATTCAGAGTGGCTCTAACAATATAAAAATGTATTATGTATATTAGAAAAAGTCATGAGTTAAGGCAGCTCAGGGATTGGTTAATTTATTTCTTCCATCCAACAGACCTGTCATTTCCGTGTATGGATCATGTATTGGTACATTTGACAAGAATTGAAAGGGGTCTGAAAATTAGTAGTCACTTATCTTGTATTTTCTAATTTCAATGGTTCCATGTTGGTTATATAGGAGAATATCCATGTGTTTTAGAAAACACATGTTAAAGTATTATGAGTTACTATGGTCTGAATATTTGTGCGTCCCCTCCCCACCCTGTGAATTCATATATTGAGACCTAACTCACCCTGGGATGATATTAAGAGGCAGAACCTTTAAAAGATGATTAAGTCATGAGAGTAAAGCCCTCAGGAATAGAATTAATGCCCTTCTAAAAGAAGCTTGGAGGAGGAGTCTCCTTGCCCTTCTACCATAGGAGGACACATAGAAGGCACCATCTATGAGGAATGGACCCTCACCAGACACTGAAAGAGCTGGCACCTAATCTGGAACTTCCCAGTCTCCAGAATTTTGAGCAATTAATTCCTGTGTTTGTAAATTTCTCAGTCTAAGCTATTTTGTTACAGCAGCCAAAAGAGATTAAGGGATCATGAGGCAACAATTTGGTAATGTAGTCTCAAATAGTTCAGGAAAAAAAATTCTTTATACTGTTCTTTCAACTTTTCTATATATTTGAGATTATTTGAAAATAAATAAAATTTAATACAAAAATATAAACAAAAATGTGGGCTTTCCCAAAAATGGAACAATATGACATAAGTCTTAGAACTCTGAGATATATTTGCTACATTCATTCACTTAACTAATTTTAATTGAGCACCTAATGGTTCTAAGCACTGTACCCAGAGTTGAGTACAAATGTGGGAACAAGAGAGACAGAGCCCCTGCCCTCATGGAGCTAAAAGTCTAGTAGACAATACAATTAAGTGAATAGGAAATCAAGATATAATAACCATGTGATGGAGGAAATGCAGGATGCTATGTGCACACACAGGTAGGACCCCACATACCTACCTTGTAGGGTAGGCATCCTATAAAAATTTGTATCTAAGCTAAAGCCTGATGCTTGAGGAAGAGTCAAAAAGCAAGGTCGCTGTTTGAATAGGATGTGCTTGAGAGAAGCGATTCACTTGGAGATGTGTCTGAATTAATATTTGGAAATATTAATATAAGGCAAATGTCTGTAACAAACTGAGAATACTTGATTACCACAATTCACAGCCATGAATTCCCTCACATTTAGAATTCAGGTTGGGAATTGTTTTCCTGCAGGAAAAAATGGATTTTTTTCATGGTTGGTGCCAATCTTAGGAAAGCCAAGATTGTAGTTGGTTGAATAAGCAAAGCCCAGATAATACAGGATCTTGAAGACCATATAATTGATACGGACTTTACCCTAAAAGCAAAAATGAATCATTTAAGAGTTTCAAGTAAAGAAATTTTGTTTTAGTTATTTTGATTCCATTATGAGAAATGCTGTAGTATTTTATTATTTATTTATTTTTATTTTTCTAAATTTTTAAAATAGATTAAGGGAGCACAAGTGCAGTGGTATTACATGGATACATTGTGTAATGGTGAAGTGTGGGCTTTTAGTGTACCCTGAATAGTATACACTAAATCACCTACACTGTGCCCAACAGGCAATAATTCATTCCTCACCGCTTTGCCACCCTCCCACCTGTTGGTGTCTCTAGTGTCTATGATTACACATTGTAGGTCCATGTGTACCCATTGCTTACCTATTTGTAAGTGAGAACATGCAGTTTGTGGCTTTCCGTTTCTGAGTCACTTCAAGAGATGATGGTGAGCTAGACTCAGGAAGAGGGGATGAGTGAAAGGATTCAAGAAATATTTAGGATTTCAGGAATAATCAGAAGTTACAGATGAAAAAAGCAGCAGTTCCTGGTTTGGGCAACTGCTGAATTGTGATGCTCTTCACTGTGATTGAAAGCACAGGAAGAAAAACAGGTTTGTGTATGGAGATGATGAATTACATTCCGGATGAGGTCAGTTTTTCTATGGCACATCTAAGTACTGATGCCAAGGGGCTACTGGATATATACAAGTCTAGAACTCTGAAGCATGAGTTGGATTGAACAAAGAGTGTTGGAAGTTTTTGGCATACACATAACTCGATTTGTTTTCATGGTAGATATTGCATGAGAGAGGGATATTTACCTGAATAGTAAGTAAAAGGCATGAGATTACACGGGGCTTGGGATGCTGAGTCTGGACACATTTTGAACAGCAGTGGCAGAAAGTGGGATGTATTACGGTAAAAAGAGAGAATCTAGGGGTTGAAAAACAGGTTAAGAGATTGGTCAGTAAATGGTTACAGTGATTGTATGGAGTTCTTTGAGTTTGCTGGACCTCCACGTGTTTCACAAGCCATGCGGCCTCCAAGAGTTTCACAAACTAGCCTATGCACAGGGGTATGTGAGGAGCAGAACCACTGATAAATCCAGGGTATTCCCACCAGGTGTGATGTCCCATGTTTGAAACAATGTACATCACGGTCTCCCTTATGCCACAGGAACCAGTGGGAGATATTAGTGATACATTCCAAATCAGGGACTTTCCTGGAATGCTAATGACAATTGTATCCAAGTGTATTAAAAATATCAGAAGACCCCTGAGTTTATTGACCAATCATTCTCTCAGTCCACAGTGGCTGCACTCTGAAGCAAAACTATCAGTGCATTTACAGCAGAAATATCTGCAGTTTAGTATATTCTGTACCACTGACTGGCGAGAGGGGCAGACAAGTGTGTAGCACTCGAGGAGTGGAGATCTGCCTTCTGAGGAGACTCCAGGTGTTAAGAGAAAGTTGGAAACAAATAGTCTTTTTTTTTCTTTACTTTTAGAGGATGTCTGTTTTCTGATGCAGAAAAGATTTATTTAAAATAAATAAGATGTTTTCAACAGAAATTAGAAAACTTTTTTCTTATGCATACCAATGTTGATCTATAAGTAACCTTACAGAAGTCACTTTTGACTCTAGAATTCAATGTTTTCCATTTAAAAGCAGGAATAATGCTTTATACCTCTCACACAGATACTGTAAGGTTTCATAAAATATTTACAATATTGCACAAATAGGCTACTAAGAAGATAAAGTGTATAAGCTATCTTAACAAATAAGGGTTTTTTTCCAAAATCAAAATTTCCTATGTACTTAATTTTAAATTAAGCATGGCTGCTACAAATTTAAAGGGCATATTTAATATTTCTTTGACAAAAATTATTGGAAGAAATGTAAAACCATCCTTCAGATTCTGTATTCAGGTTGGAAACATATTCTATAAAAGAAAATATATTCTACACTCCCAAAGAGAATGTCAGAAGAATGAGTAAAGCAGTCATGCTGATCCTACCTTTTATATAAACAACAAGAAGAATAAACCTTCATGCTTTCAACCAGTTTTGAATACAGGAAAGCAGCTGGGTTCTCGAATCTTCTTTCATCACCTCAGGGTGTAACATGATTATTCAGGAAAAATCAAATTGACTTTATAACTTTGGAAAGATACATCTACAAAGAAAAGAACTGAAATGAAAAACTGTAAATTATAGTTATCTATTTGAACAGGGCCAACAGTTCACCCTTGTCTCAGGAGTCTCTCGTGCTTCAGGGATGAAGCATGGTTTCTGCGAGAAAAGGGCTAAAGTTAACTGACACCAGTTAGTAAGGATTTCATTATCCCTTATATTTACTTGTTCTTTTTATTGTATTGGAGAGCTAAGAAATCACCTGAAAAATTTTATATCTCTATGTAGTGAGGAAAAGAGTTCTCATAGGAAAAAAATTATACTTGTAGCTGATACAATTTTGAAAGACTATTTAAACAATTAATTTATTTGAATATTTCAAAATCCACAATTCAAATCACAAATGTGAAAATAATGTGATCTGACCAAAAGTGCGGTTCTTACAGTGGTCTGCAGGGAAAGAGTCCTTATTGGAAAGCAATTACTTATTTTCACTCTATAAGCATCACGTATTTTAAGTGTGCCAATGAAAGTCCAGAGACCTTAGTAGTAGGAGAAAATAAGCTCTTTCTCTGCAGAGCAGATAAGAAGTTCAATTAAAAAAACCGTCTTCCCACAACACTTGTTGATTCAAGTGTGAGGACTTGGATTTCACAGCCATTTGCATCCATGAATAAGATTATAAAAAGAACACTACCCTCTTCCATTTTCGTTGTCACCTCTTCAAATATTGAGTGACTTGCTTGAGAAAGTCTAGGTTACAGTATCAAATAATTTAATACTGCCCTCTAGAGGCATTACAATAGCATTAAATTTGCTCCTTGTGTGATTTTATTCAATTTTATTTAAAAGCACAACTAAATTTAAAAGCACAACTCTAAAAACTCACAAAAGGGTAACATTTTTTTAAAGTTACATAACTTTCAAATTTTATGTGACAGTATCATATTGTGTTGAAAAAGTTTAATGAAACTCAGTGTATTAATATTTCCTTTAAATCTAAACTTGTGAAAATTTCTAAACCATTGGCTAAGTGGCAGTATCTATACTAGAGTCCTCTAGTTGCTATGGCTTTTCTGTGAACCCTGAAACACATGGAGTGAAGTGGTCAATATAAACAAGTCCCCCACCCCACCCCCAAAATGGCTTAACTTAAATTAAGAATTTAAGAATTTAGAACATGAAAAATGTTTCTTTTCCCCTAAGGAAAAAGTAAAGTAGCAAACTAAAAACATTCTCTTCAAAGCATGAGTAATAGGCAATTTGCTTAAAATATGAGTCAGTGGAGAAGAAAAATAAAAGGCTGTTTTTAGAACTGAATACTTGGAAGACTTTTATGGATAGATAACTAGATTAAGCAAAGTAAATTTGGATTTACCATAACAACAGTTATGAAATATATTCAAAGAGAAGAGAATATCCAAGTATTTGGGATTTCTGTGAGAAAAAAAAATCAAATATAGCATGAGTTTTATATTAAGAGGAAATTGATAGAAATTTGAAAACTAAGAACCTTTGGAAATCTTTGTCATAAAACACCTGGTCATTTGAAGACTAAAGGACGGGTCATGAGATTCTTATTTTAAAAGGAAAGTTTTATGTTTTCCATGTAGGCCTGAAAGAAAAACTATTTTTGCTTTATGATTTTTAGCGTTAGGAAATGGTAGGTAATGGTGTGTCTTTCCTATTGTCACTTAGAAAGCTATTTGGAAATAAAATGCAATGTCTGTTTTCTCCAATAAGGGTAATTTTCTGAAGTGTTTGCATTGAAAATGTTGGTTGTTATTGATACGAAGTAATACATTACTAAATCTGCTGTATTATATAGCAATTATAAAGAAAACAAAGTGCTTGTCGAAATAAATTACTTCACAATTATCTGTAAAATAAATTACTTCCACTCATTTTTCCATCCTGTTGTTTGTAATCAATGATCCACTCTCATAACCTAGAAGCCTGTAATTTTTGGATGGCAAGAAATGTTGTGCACAGATTGAAGTATAATTACAAAAACAAGTATTCAGGGTTAAATTTTGTTAAATTTAAACAATATGAGCTGAATACAATGATATACGAGGGAGTTCATCTATATTCACAGAAAGGTCATATAATCTATAAATTTATAATTGAAATTGCACACACGGACACGCACAAACATACCTACTTAATTTAGATGACTTCCCAAAATACATAACTTTTTACCTCAGAAGGAATAAATTATTGGAATAACTGTTAGAGGTTGGGCAAAAAAAAAAAAATGCTTGAAGAAATAATTCGGGTTTTGGCTTACATATTTAATTTTACAGGAAAACATCCTGTAAAATTATAAAATATTCATTTAATACAAAATATTTATTTAATGCAAAATATTCATTTAAAAAAGTTTAAAGTTCATGCATTTGTGTTTTCTTTCTCCTTTCTGGATTGCCTTAACTAACCATCCCACTAGTATGGAAAGGTCTAATACTCCTGGGATAGATATAGAAGTAAAATTATTAATAGAAGTAGAGATTAAGCATATCTGCAGCTTATCTCATTTATTTAGTTTATATTATTTAGTGAAATAAAATAGCAAAAATTATAAATAATTAAAAACCTGAGCAGCAAAAGTCATTCAACTATATTTAAGTATAAGTAGGTTAATATCTAAGATAATAGAATTTTTAAAAACTGGAGAATTTATGTTCTCGAAAGTATGTTGAAATAATGCATACACCTACTAGATTAACTGTGTTGACAACGTGAACTTGGGTGTGGAGAACAGGCATTTATATGTTAATACCTACAAGCAATATTTTTCATTAAGAATATAAAAGCATTAGAAGCTTGTTTCTGTAAGCACCCATTATTTTGGCTCATATATTCTGTTTCAAAATGCTTAAGATCTCACTTTTGATTTACTACTCTGTAAATTATTAATAAGCAAACAAGCATATCAAATACGTAAATTATATAATATTTTAAAGGACACTTGATTGGTATAATTTCTTTGTTGTTAAATTTTGGACAATATCTTTTCTTACTTTTGCTAATGAATGGCAACTTGCAAAATTTTGGAGGCTAAAAATTATTGTAGCCAACTCTTGAATTTTGTTACAATGCATGTACACTAGAAAAAGTTCACAGCTGATTTTCAAAAGAATTAGAAAATTCTACCATTCTTTCAGATTTAGATGGGAATTTATTATAAAAACAATAGATGTAGAACAGAATTTAAAAAATATAATTATATAAACACATACTTTAAATTTTTTATTTATTAGAGAAATGCTGACATGCATTTTAATGCATCTAATTTCTGGCACATGTAGAATGCATTTATACTCATTCATCCTCCCTTAAACACACTGATGCTTTATTTGAGTGTATACGTATAAAATATAGATAGCACCTATATGTAAATTTTTTAAAGCAGATCTTCATTCCCACATATTTAGAGTCAAAAGTTCTGACATGCAGCCCAATATTTTTTTTTAAATAACTCAAAGTAGTACTGATGCAGAATTCTGAAGTCCCACTTGAGAAATTTGAATTTCCTTCTCTGAGTCACCTAAAGGCACAGATTCTTAATAAACCAATATTTCCCAAACAATCATTCATCTTATATTTAGCCATTTTCTCGAATAATGACCATTGTGGAAATCCTTCTGTTGCACTTTCCCTGTGGCCAGCTAACAACTTCTTTTCTCAGTCTAAGATACTTCATATTGTTTCTTTTCTTATAAATAAGTGCAAGGTTGTGTGTAAGATTATTTATTCCTACTTGTTTCCCTCTGTCTCTTTCTCTTCCCTTCCCGGCTATTGCTATATGTGGCTACTTGTCTTGCTTTTTTATAGCAAATCAATGTATTATGACTCTCTTATGGAGCACTGAACACAAGTTCAAATTCTGGATATGCCATTTTGTCACAAGGGAAGATGGCAAGTTTCCTGAACTCTCTCAGCCTCAAAGTTGTTCTGCACATCAAATCAATATGTGTATGCTAAGTGAAAATACCCCTCCTAATTTCATTACAAATCTGGCTATGAGATAGATAAAAATGTGACTTGCTTTTCTAAACACTATTGTAGTAAGTGCTGCTTGGCTTTTGTCTATCTTAAATCTATAGGTCTTGAAAACTCTTCTTCCTAAGGGCACTGATTTCCTTCTAATTTCAAAATTATGTAGTATGGTAGCATTTGACTCATCCTTCCTTAAAATTATCTTTCTCTTGACTTCTGTGATTCCACTCTGTCCCAGTTTTTAAATTTTCAACCCTAAAAGGTTTTTGCTAGTCTCCTCATTCTCTTACTTTATCCCAGGCTTCTATTCTTATCTTTATGTTGCTGTTTTTCTTGAACGGATTTTTTTTTTTCCAAACACAGAACCCTCTCCCAGAGTGGAATATCTATCCCAGATTTCTTGCGTGACTTTTAGCCTTATAAAATTTCCACTAATCCTATCCATTTGTATGTGCCTCAGACATCTGATTTACTCAATTCTTTATATCCTCCCAAGTCATCTTTCCTTCTGTGCTTCCAATGTCTGTGAATGGCCCCGACAACTATCCATTGCAGGCATAATCCTAGATTCTTCCTTTTCAATTACCCTCCGTGTTAGTCAAGCTTCTCCAGAGAAACAGGACCAACAGGATATACAGAGAGAAAGATTTATTTTAAGGAATTTGCTCATGTGATTGGGAAATCCTGACAAGTCCAAAATCTTCAGAGTAGGCCAGCAGGCTGGAGACCCAGGGAAGCATTGCAATTCAAGTTCAAAGTCTTGCTGGCAGTATTCTCTCTTCTTCCAGGGAGGTCACTCCAGAAGGGAGTTGGAACTAAAAGCATGAGCCACCATACCTAGCTTCTATTAACTTCTTAATATCTATCAACTTTATTGACTGCCTCTATCCCCTCTCTACCACTTTATGTCCAGCCTATTAGCTCCTGCTTGGACTATTACAATAGTCTCTTAACTCTCTAACTCCAACTTTTCCTTCCTAATTCATTCTCTATACCAACTGGAATGACCAATGGATTAGTCGTTCTAAAATACAATATTCTGATTATGTAAATACCATGCTTTAAATTGTTAAATAGCTTCCCTTCACTTTCTGTCTAGTCCAACTTCATCAGCATAAAATATTAGCTCCTCAAGATACAATTCCTGAATTTTTTCATCCTTTCCTCCTACCACTATTTCATATTCTCAATGCTCCAAATATACTAAATTATCTGTAGTTCAATGGACGGTCCATGCATCCATGCATTTGCAAGTGCTATTCCCTCTATTTAGACTATTTCTTCAATGCTTCTTTGAATTGGCCAGGAATTATTTGTTTTATGACTCTGAACAATCACTAACTTCTTTGGTGTCATAGGGATTAGACAGCAATTGACTTGTTGCATTACAGAAGCAGCCAGTGTTATATTATTAACTTAATTAATACATGTGAAATGCTAAGAACAGAGTCCAGCATATAGCAAGTGTTCTATTACTATTAGCTGGTATTATTATTATTATTTTATTTTATTTATTTATTTTTTTTTTGAGATGGAGTCTTGCTCTGTCACCCAGGCTGGGGTGCGGTGGCGTGATCTTGGCTTACTGCAAGCTCTGCCTCCCAGGTTCATGCCATTCTCCTGCCTCAGCCTCCCGAGTAGCTGGGACTACAGGCACCCACCACCACGCCCGGCTAATTTTTTGTATTTTTAGTAGAGATGGGGTTTCACCGTGTTAGCCAGGATGGTCTCGATCTCCTGACCTCGTGATCCACCCGCCTCGGCCTCCCAAAGTGCTGGGATTACAGGCGTGAGCCACCACACCTGGCCTATTATTTTTAGTTGGCAAAAATTGTATTTATAGTGTACAACATACGTTTTGATGTATATATACACATTTTGCAATGACAGAATCAAGCTAATTAACATATGCATTACCTCACCTACTTATTTTTGGGGGATGAGAACAAAATCTAGTCAGTAATTTGTAAGTATACAATACATTGTCATTAACTATATTCACCATGAGGGAAAATAGATGTCTTGAAATTTTTCTATTTAACTGAAATTATTAATATATCTTTTGATCAACATCTCCCAACCCCTCACCACCACCCCCTCTCATTGGTAGCTACCATTTTACTCTTTGTTTCTAGGAGTTTGACGTTTTTACACTCCACGTATAAGTGAGATCATACAGCACTTATCTTTCTGTGTCTGGCTTATTTCACTTAACATATTGTCCTCCAGGTTCATCCATGATGTTGCAAATGACAGGATTTTCTCTTTTTTTGAGGCTGAATGGTATTCTATTATGTATATGTACCACATTTTATTTATCTTTTCATCCTCTGATAGATACAGGTTGATTACATATTTTGGCTATTGTGAATAATACTGCAATGAACATAAGAGTGCTGCTATCTCTTCAACATACTGATTTCATATCCTTTGGACGTATATCTAGAAGTGGGATTGCTGGATCATATGGTAGTTCTATTTTTAAGTTTTTGAAGAACCTCCATACTGTTTTCCATAACGGATGTACTAATTTACATTCTCATCAGTGGTGTACAAGGGATCCTGTTTCTCCACATCCTCACCAACACTTGTTAACTTTTGCTGTTTAATAATAGTCATTCCAACAGGTGTGAGGTTGTATCTTCTTGTGGTTTTGACTTGTAATTTCTGACAATTAGCGATGTTGAGCATTCTTTCAATCTACCTGTTGCCCATTTGTATATCTTTTTTTAAAGTGTCTATTTAGTTTCCTTGACCATTTTTAAAATCAGGTTACTTGTTTTCTTACAATTGTATTGTTTGAGCATTTTAAATATTCTGAATGTTAACCCCTTATCAGATGTATGGTTTACAAATGTATTTTTCCATTTCATAGGTTGTCTTTTCACTCTGTTGATTGTTTCTTTACTATGCAGAACTTTTTAGTTTGATGTAATCCCATTTGTTTTTAGCTAATATTATTTTTAATAGTAATAATAGTATTTATAGCACTCAAATTAAATTGTAATTGTTGACTGATCTGTCCATTGCTCCAATAAATACTTAAAAGTTAATCATTTGTAACTCCCTAGATCCTACCGCAGTGCCTGACACATACATAGCAATAATAAATACATCATTGAATCAATTAAAGAACTCCTTAGTATTGCAAATATATAATGTCTTCTGAAAAAACAACAAACAAAAACTTTTGTATGAAAAAAGTTCAGTCCCAATACCAGATATCTTAGACTTCAAACAAGATTAGGTAGATTTCTCAATGTTATTTTACTGAGAAACTTCATAAAAGTAAATCAGAATTCACAGACATTTCTGGAGTTTTTGACATTATCGTTTGCCAGTCCTACGTGTGTGTGTGTGTGTGTGTGTGTGTGTGTGTGTAATATGTGCTATTTCTATTATGAAGAATATTTCAGGAAATGGCTACCGAATAAAATGTTACTAAAATAATCTCAGTCTTTTTCCTGAACTTTCTAGGTAATTGTGGATCACTTTACTCAAAACTATACAATTTTCTTTCCATCTTATAGCACCACATGTTACCTTTATTGAAATCTTGTTGCCTTTTATAATTTGTCAATCTTTTTGCCATTTTATTCTCCTTAAAAAAATCCTTAAAGAGTTAAAGTTTATCTTCATGCATGTTACCCAACTCTGCCCTAAGCTAAATGCTTAAGAAGACAGTAATAAGTGAAACATAGCTGCCGGCTTTCAATTTTTTATTTAAAAAATGAGAATATCATTTAAATATGGCAATGCATTTATTTCTCTTGTAATTATAAAAATCCAGACTTTCTTTACAAATAAGTGATTTTTAAGATTACATAAAGGATGCAAATGCATTTAAATCTTTCTCAACATTTCCAACTTAGTTTATGTAATTTGCAAATAATAGAATAGTCAATCTCACCCTTGCCTGCACAGGAGAATCACCTGGGAAGCTTGTAAAAGTCATTGTTTTACTTTTACCTCCAGGGATTTAGTTCCTCTCAGGTTGAAAATGAGGTGAGTTTTTTGGGGTTTTTTTGTTTTGTTTTGTTTTTACCTTTTAAGCTTGCCAGTTGATTTTAATGTGTGTAGCCATGGTTGAGAACCAATAAGGTTGGCTGTTTTTGTTCTTATATAATGTTAAATAGTTATAGGAACACTATTCAAATGATGATTTGTAGATCTTTGTTGGTCCTCAGACATATTCTTGGAGATAGATAATCTGTCTTCAAAAAATTTTACCTTGTGCTCTTTTAATGAAAAACACATCAACACAAATTAACATAGGCATTTTTTGGATTAGGTATATAACCAGTACTGCCATAAAACATTTAGTTTTGCATTACATTTGGTTTACTATACTGTCATATACTGTCAGTTCCAAGTAATTATATGTTAATTAGAGTCTAATGAGAAAAATAATAGTGGTAGAAGTGGCATACAAACAACTTATTCACATAAATCCACAGTCCTCAACCTTGACTGGACACCTTGACTTGTCATTAGGTTCAGCTGGGGACATTTAAAACACCCCAGGGCTCAGGTCAGTCTAGGGCAATTACACAGAATCTTTGCAGGTGAGGCCCAGTCATTAGTATTCTTGAAAGTTCCCTGGTTAGGCTGGTATTAGGTTAAGCTTGAGAAACACTGCTCTAAGCAAAGTCAAATGAGGTGCACACATTCATGTTAGTTACAACTGAAAATGGAGACTTCATCCCACATTTTGGTAATACAGGACTGCCAACTTCAAAATAATTTGTGCCATAGTAATCAGTATTATACATTTAGTTTGTAAATAACTATTTGAATTTTAAATGTTTACTTCAGTTAATGATTTGAATTGTTTTGGTTATATAGTTGTTTTTATTTTAATTTATAAGTTCATTTTGGCTTTGTATTTATAACCAAGTTAGTTTATTCCTTGTTTTATGTTTACTCATATTTAGATAGTATTATAAAAACTTTCAGTCAATTGTAAAGATCTGTAGATTATTTTTAAGAGAATTGAATCACAAATCAATTTTGACAAAATATGTCTATAGCCACAGCTGCAGAATCCTGTATTAAACAGCAAAAGGAAATATGTATCATGACATCTTTAAAAATAAAAGGAATACTGTAATTGATACAGAGTTTCATTTTGGGATAATGCAAAGTTCAAAAGATGGATAGTGGTGATGGTTGCACAAGTACTTAATATCATTGAATTGTATACATCAAAAACAGTTAACATGGGAAATTTTACATTATGTAAATTTTACCACAGTAAAAATAAAATAAGAAAGTGTATATTCATATTTTCTGCTTGTTTTTGGTTTGTTTGTATATTTTTGAGTTTTAAAAGTTCTTTATATATTCTGATATGTTTTTCCGATATGTGACTTGCAAATATTTTCTCAAATATTTTCTCTCAACTTATCAAGTATTACTAGAAGGAAAGAGGGATTTTTTTAAAAAATGTAAAGGATTGATGTAACAAAAAGATGTAACACTTTTTGCAGCTAATTAATAGCCTCCAAATATATAAAGAAAAAAACTGACATAATAAAAAGGAAAATAATATTAATCCAAAATTATATTTAGAAATGTAAAAACTTCAATCTTGCTATTAAACTTTTGGTATGAAACAATAAATCGACTAAGAGAAAAATTTCTAACTTTAATGCATATGTTAGCAGAAATGAAAGACTAAAAAATCAGTTACCTAAATATCAGCTTCAAGAAATTAGAAAAAGAAGAGCAAATTAAACTGACAGGATGTAAAGGAAAGAAAATAACAAATGACCAGAAGCTAATAAAGTAGGAGACATATTAACAGAAAAGATGTTTAAATCTTTTAAACTTGCTTATTTGGAAAGATCAAGGAAACAAAAATACTAATCAAGGGGAATAAAGAAAGAAACCATAAATAACTAATATCAAGAATGAAAAGGAAAATATCACCACATATCCTAGAAGCATTAAAAAATGTAACAAGAGGGTATTTTGACCAGTGATATGCTAATAATTTTGAAGACACGACTTACCGAAACGCAAAAATAAATATCTGAGTAGCATTATATCTATTAGGAAACTGAATTTCTAAACAATAACCTACTTACAAAGAGAATCTTAGACATAGATTGTTTCACTTGTAAAATTTCCAAATATATAAAAAGAAACATGCCAATTTTAAACAAACCCTTCCAAAGAATAGAAAAACAGGAATCACCATCTAAGTATTCTGTGAGGTCAGCATAATTTTAAAACCAAACACGGAAAGAATATTAAAAGAAAAAAAATTATGGGCAATTTATTTTGTGAAATGGATCCTAAATAAACAAAATAACAGAAAATAAAATCTAGTGACATATTTAAAGAATTACACATCTAGACCAAGTTGGTTTTATTTAAAGAATGCAAGGTGAGTGTTGTATTAGAAAATAAATATGTGCACTAGGAAATAAAGAAGAAAGTTTATATAATCATCTCAATAAATACAAAAAGATTGTTGAAATTCTTCACATCATCAAGATAAAAACAGCAAAAATAGAACACATAATTCAGAAGATATTTCATATGTATGTATACAGATGACACAAGATGCATAGCCAGAACATATGCACATTCCTAAACATTACACCGGTACCCATCCACGGCCTGTTAGGAACTGGGCTACATAGCAGGAGGTGAGCTGCACAGGAGTGTGCATTACCACCTGAGCTCTGCGTCCGGTTAGATCAGCAGCAGCATTAGATTCTCATAGGAACACAAACCCCATTGGGAACTGCTAATGCAAGTGATGTAGCTTGTTTGCTCCTTAGGAAAATCTAATGCCTCTGAAACCACCCCACCACCCTCACCATCTCCACCCCTGCACCCAGTCTGTGGAAAAAATATCTTCCACAAAAATCAGTCTCTGATGCCAAAAAGGGTGAGAGAATCACTGTTATAGAGCATTATAGAGCAAATAAAATAAACTACAAATATTAATCTAATGAAGATAATGTTGAATGAAAGAAGCCAGGAAGAAATAAACACATATTTTAAAATTCCATTTATAGAAGTGAGGTTTCCAAATAGAAGAGAAAGAATGTTCTGAAATCTGCTCTTCCATAAAAGCAGTAAGAACACTAGCAAAAATTGTCAAGTTCAACCTTTTGAGGATTCTGGAAATTAATCAAAAACCTATAAAATGTATGGAGCATTTATTCATTCAGTCTCCTTTTTTAAGTAGTATGTAATTTACATACAATAACATTCCCCAGTTTTAAGTGTACAACTTGATGGCTTTTGTCAAACGCATATAGTGCTACAACCGCCACTGCATCATGATAAAGATATCTATGTTCTGATTTGAATTATTTCTGATTGTCACTCGTTAACTTTCTATTTCTCAATTGTTAACTTTCTAATTCTGTCAACTCTTCTTTTTTTTTTTTTTTTTTTTTTTTTGATACGGAGTCTTGCTCTGTTCCCCAGAGCAGAGTACAATGGTGCAATCTCAGCTCACTGCAACCTCCACCTCCCGGGTTCAAGTGATTTTCCTGCCTCAGCCTCCAGAGTAGCTGGAACTACAGGTGAGTGACAACACGCCCGGTTAATTTTTTGTATTTTTAGTAGAGATGGGGTTTCACCATGTTAGATGGTCTCGATCTCCTGACTGAGGTGATCCACCCACTTCGGCCTCCCAAAGTGCTAAGATTACAGGCGTGAGCCACCGGCCCAGCCCTACTCTTCATTTTTTAATTGGATCCTAACATCACTTTCATAGACTTAATGAAAACCTTCATCAGTTTTATAACCTGAAATTTCGCCTTAGCTTTTGCAGCACAGTATCATTAAACAAGCAAGATCCATGATGTAAAAACATTAAAGCCACTTTATCACATTCTCACATTCCTTTTAAATAATGTTGATGCATGCACCGTTTCTCCAGCCCCCATTCCTGAACAACAATTCACGCAGGCCCCATGACTTCACTCGTTGCTCCTGAGTAATAAGTTTCAATTCATAATTTAATCTAAAATTCATAGATCCAGATAATAATCCAAACTTTAAACTTGATTTAAAGTTAGCTCTTTCATTACAGGCAAACTCCTATTGCCTCTTAAAGGGGGAGGGAGACAGGGTATAAGTTACTTCTTCTCTCTTTCCTTATATGGTATTTCTACATGGCATTCCTATGCCACTTCTGTTATAAGCAAGAGTTTCTACCATTTCCAATTAAGACTAAAGCAAATAAAGTTCAGGGAGACGTGAAAAGAGGCAGGGGGCTTTGGGAGGCAAACATTTCTCAATTATTGTTGCTATTATAAGATGGTTTCAATTTCTTTGGTCCTGGGAAATGCTTAAATCAAACACTTGTGTTGTTTTTCGGGGGATACCGTTCCTGGATTTCTCCAACTGTTTGACACAATCATTGCTGTCCTTTGGCTTATTACTTAACAGTTCCCCTCAGCTTCTGCACCTCCTTGTGCTTAGCTGTCTTCACTCTGGCAGAAGTCTATGCTGACCTCCTTCACCGACCCAGGCTGTTTTAGCCAAATCTTGCCCTTTAGCACTCTTTCCAATGTGAGTTAGACACCAGTTCACTGTGTCCTTCTAGGGCAAAAACAAAAAAAAACAAAACCCCGCATTTCAAGCTGTCCTTGCTGAAGACCCAAGGTGAGGAGCAGGCATGCCCCTATCTATACTCATTTGTTTTGCACAATGAGAATCCCAACCATGCTGTCTCCAAAGAAAGTATCTCCCAAGCTCACTGACTCCTATAATCCTAGCACTTTGTGAGGCTGAGGCAGATGAATCACTTGAGCCCAGGAGTTTGAGACCAGTCTGGGCAACATGCTGAAACCCCATCTCTACAAAAATTACAAAGATTTAGCCAGGCATGGTGGCATATGCCTGTAGTCCCATCAATTCGAGAGGCTAGATGGGAGGATCACTTGAGCCCAGGAGGTCAAGGCTGCAGTGAGCCAAGATAGTGCCACTGCACTCCAGCCTGGGTGACAGAACAAGAACTTGTCTTAAAAAAAGAAAAAGAAAAAGAAAAAAAAAACTTATTCAAATCCCTTTAAATTTCCTACAATTTTTTAAGGTCTTGATGTATATGAGTAATCTAATTGTTGTTGATCACCTAGTTTAAATTTTTAAATCAAAATTAAGAGTGATATTTCCATTACAGAGATACACAACATTTGACAATTAGAAAGATAATGAACTATACAGATAATGAGAAAGATGCTAAGGTTAAGGTTTGGGGAAAATGATTCAGTAGAAACTAATGTCAGAAATAATCAGTTTATTTGCAGGTTATGATGTTTTTCCTTTGATATCTACCTTTGTAACTGCAAAAATTTTGATATTAAAAACCCACATATTAAGGACAGACTGTATTTACAGATTTATAAACATCAGATTTGATAGTGCTTAATTCTTCATTAACTCTTAATTTGTTCATACCCTTTCCATACAAAATCCTCTCATATCAAGGCAATTGATAACTTTCACGATACTGAGCCACAGTCTCCCTTTACACCAATGCTTTACATAATCAGCCCTATGCATCCTGTAAAGGCAAAGGTATAATTTTAAATCTGCAGCCTTTTAAAACTTTGCTATCTCACTTGCCCAATTCTGAATTCTTCCCTATAATCCACTGAATGTGCTATTATTGGCCTAATTTTTCCAAAGCATAACTGTAATCTGATCATTACATCATTGAAATGTTTCAGTGGCTCCCTGTTGACTATAAAACAAAATTCTAATTTCCTGGAATGGCATCAAGGTTCTCCATTCTGCTCTGTACCATCTTATTATTCATCTGTAAACTTTCAATTCTCACAATCCTTGAGCACAAAACTTACGTAACTACTTCCAGTTCTAAGTCTGTGCCCAACACATTCCAATATCTGTGGCTTTCTTTGTGTGATCCCCTCTGACTGGAATGTCTGGTTTACATACACACCCACATACCATGCATGCATTCACCTCTGCATTTCTGAATTTTACCCAATCCCTAAAATCTAACTCGCATGCTGACTACCTGGTATTTACTGATTCTTCCATTAGCTCCATTCTCTCCTTTGTCTAAATTTCCAGTTTACGTGTATCTATTTTATGGTATTTATTTTCTAGCAGATTTTCTTTTTTTTCTTAGTTGTTTCTGTAGCTGTTTTGTGAAAGACTAAATTTTACGTATTCCTTTTTTCCCACATAGAATTTAAATGAGGACTTAACACTGTGTCTTAGTCTGTTTTGTGTTGCTATAAAAGAATATCTGAAACTGGGTAATTTATGAAGAAAAGAGGTTCATTTAGCTCATGGATCTGTAGGCTGAAGAGCTCAGGGGCATGGGCCTGGCTCCATGGGGTTTTTTTGGGCTATATCACAACACAGCAGAGAAGGTCAAAGGGCAAGCAAACACCTGTGAAGAGTGACCAAAGCCAAAGGGTGTCCTAGCTTTATGACGACCCACTCTTGAAGGAGATAGCCCCTTCATGAGAGAATAACCCCAGTCTCAGGACAGCGAGAACTCACCCACTACCATGAGAACAGCACCAAGCCATTCATGAGGGACCTGCCCCAAACACCTTCCACAAGCCTCCACCTCCCAACACCTCCACGTTGGGGACTAAATTTTAGCATGAGTGTTGTGGAGAGACAAAGAAATATTCAAACCATGGCACACAGATAACCATGCAATAATATCTATCTATCTATCTATATATAGATAGATATATAGTCTTCCTTTGGTAAACATGAAGGATTGGTTCCAGGACCCCCACACACATCAAAATCCAACTATACTTAAGTGCCATAGCCCTACAGAATTTGTAGATATAAAAGTAAGCCCTCCATATACACTGGGTCTGTATCTCTCCGGTACTGTATTTTGATCTGCATTTGGTTGAAAAAAATGCACAATAAGTGGATCCCTGTAGTTCAAACAATGTTGTTCAAGGATCAACTGTATACAGTAGTCGTTTCTATGGATTTGTCATATATTGCCCTGCAATAAACTTTGACTATGCATACCTCTCAAAGCAAGAGAAGACAAAACTTTCACCTTAAACAACCTGTCATTGGGATGTCGGCTTAAAATCTGTATGCATTTGCATTCTCCCAAGCAACAGAATAAGTCTAATGCTATTGCAGACAAGAAAGCAAAATGCCTAACTTTGAGGGGCCTATAAACTAACTTTAGGCCCATTTAACAAATTAGAAAAAGCTATAACTGATAGCTCAAATAATTGTTCCAAAGATAGGAAATCATTATTTATTACTGAATACAAACATTAATAGTGATAATGATAGTGACCATTGTGTCATACACTTTTCATGCATTATCCCACAATGTCACTAACTATACAACACACACTGTGTGATAGGTATCATGACTACCCCATTTCACAGATCAGAAAATAGACAAGGAAAACTGAGATAAAGTAACAAGTCTCAAATGGCAGAGTAAGATCAAATCATAGCAGTCTGATATGGATAGAAGTCTGCCTTATGTTCACAATGTATGAACAGTAATGTCACATTTCTAGAACACATTCCAAAATGAAAAACCAGGCAAAAGGGCTTCTGAGCATAAGCCTGCCGTAATACTGGAGGATGGAAAGAAAATTCAGTCTGAAAGTAGGCCCCTCTGGATTTACGCCCCAGATCTACTTTTTACTAGAAATGGCAAATTAAGTAAGTTATTCTCAGTCTCAGTTTCCTTATCTGAAAAAATAGGGAAACAATGCCATTGTAAAGATTAAGCAAAATGACATACATAATGATGCTTAATCAACATAATGATGTCAAAAATCCTAAGTAGAGTGTAAGCTGTCATTAATGTTATTGTCATAGTATTGTTCCTTGACTCCACTGCCTGTTTGCTCTCACTCCCTACTTTCTACACCATTAAGATGACTATTTTTATAAAATTAGTATGTGCTGAATTTTTAAAAACTATTACATAGATACAGAAAAAATAAGGAAAATCACCCATATTTTCACTACTCAGAAATAACTCTAGTTGACAATTTATAGTGTTAATTCTCTGGACTAATTTCTATTTCTATTTATTTAGAAATACATAAAAGTTTCATTAAAAATAGAATATTTAAAACTTACTTTTTTCATTTAATAATGCCTGTTCTATATAAATGCTGATGCATCTCTCTCTCTCTCTCTATATATATATAGATATATTTCTGTCTCTAAGAAAGAATACAATGGAATTATATATAATATAATATATTTATACATGTCTACCTATAGATTTGTAAAATAACCTGAATTTTTAGCACAAATATACAGAGGTATAAGTTTTAGATCAACTTTGTATCATTTTATAGCTATTGATACATATTTCTAAATTGCAACAGTATACAGTACAATAATGCCCATTTTTCACACTAAAAATGTGAGCATTAATATAAAAATACCAAATTGATGGAAGAAAACTGGAATGTTATTGTTCTAACAGGGATATTTTTGTTTACTAGTGAGATGAAAAATTTTTCAGACATTTATGTTCAGTCATTTTATTTCGTAACTTTATGTTTCCAATGAAAATAAGTTGATTTTTAAACTAAAGCTGCCTACATTTGTACCTTTCAAATATCATTTCTTTCTAAGTTACAGTATGTAGAAAATACATTTTTTAAAAGTTAGCAAGGTATTTTTAGAAGCTGACAGAATGAGACATTTTAAAAAGAAGAGAGAGCAAAGCCAAGAGAACCACAAAACATACAGTGGCTTCGAGCTACTCACTATAGTATATTGGAACACATAATAATAAAGATTGAGTCATCAAAAACATTTGTTTGGTTTAATAACAAGAAAAATGAAATTATTTATTAGATTTTAAACATATTTCCACCTAAATTGTTAGTATTTGGAACCTGAAAAGTTAATAATTGTCTGAAATTTTCACTTATGTGAGTATTTTATTCCTGTGACAATAAACAATGCATTATTTATTTTATTCTATTGTCATAAGGCATATACAGCTTTACAACAATAAAGCACAATATTTGGTATGTGCCAAAGTGAATTTGGGCTTCTCAATTTCCATGTTTTTCCAAACAAGTATAAATGGAAAATATAGTACAAACTGGCAGGCCCCAAATGATTTATTCTTAACTCTAAATTTTTACATAATGTTACTTTGTAGCTGAGTTGAAGATACACTCATTTTCTTTAAAAAATGAACTGATCTTTATCATAATAAAATAACATTGCCTAGAAGAATGCCTAGTGTATAGTAGAAACTTAAGACATGTTTGTTGAATAAATTGTGTTAAAGCAAAGAGAAATGTTTAGTTTTATGAGAAAGAACATGCTAAAATGAGAGAATTACTATATAAACTCAAAAAATATGTAGGGTCATTAATCAAATATTTGATGAAATATTTGGTAGATTTTTTGCAAGTATAATTAACTAATTGCACTATGGATATAAAAAGAGATGCAGTGTGATGTAATGAGAACGATCTTGGGCTAAGACACCTAGATTTTAGTCCTCTGACTCCTCAATAACTGTGACATTGAACAAACCACTTAACCTCCCTTAGCATCATTTTCTCCAGCTATGAAATGATGATGATAACTTCCTATGCAACATGGATGGTTATTATAAAGATGAGATAATAGATGTACAAATGCTCTAAATAAGGTCTATATAAATGTGGGATATTATATAGATGTGTTCACACCAAAGGAAAATCAGAACAAGCTCACAAAGACAGAATAGCTAAATGTGACTGCCATATTTTCAATTCTGAATAGAGTTAGATAAGGAAAGTGTATTAGTCCATTTTCATACTGCTACAAAGAACTGCCCAAGACTGAGTAATTTATAAAGGAAAGAGGCTTAACTGACTCACAGTTTAGCGTTGCTGGGGAGGCCTCAGGAAATTTACAGTCATGGCAGAAGGTGAAGAGGAAGCAAGGCACCTTCTTCACAAGGCGGTAGGAAGAAGTGCTGAGCAAAACAGGAAGAGCCCCTTACAAAACCATCAGATCTCATGAGAATTCACTCACTATCATGAGAACAGCATGGAGGAAACCACTTCCATGATTCTATTACCTGCAACTGATCTCTTCCTTGACAAGTGGAAATTATGGAGATTATGGGGATTACAATTCAAGATGATATTTGCTTGGAGACACAAAGCCCAACCATATTAGAAAGATAATCTAAATGAATTCCAGATGACTAGGTTTCGTTCTAAGAAACAGCAATTTAAAATAGATAATCTCTAAATGTCCATCTCATACTCAATACTGGGCATAGATCCATAGTGTTTCTAAGTAAGAGTAGGTGCAATAAAGCGAGTTTGAAGTCATGATTATGTTTTCTTACAGTTTTACTCCTATGTCACCCAAATAATGTACATTTAACTGACCCCAGAAATCATTGTTATAGCCCCCTACTGGACCAAACAGAAAATTCCACATCTGGATTTCTCTGGATCATAAGGCTACACCAGATCTCAAGGCTACACTTTTCGCACAAGAAAAACGAAAGTTATGTAAACATCTTTTCCATAGAGAATTTCAGAATTAAAGATGAAGATATGTATAAAATATGGAGGTACACAAAACCCTATGAATATATACACTATAAATGTTCAGAGATAAAGAAATGCAGAAACTTCCTAAGCTATTTATTCAGTAATATTGCTGAGCATTTAAAAATTGCCAAGCACTGGGATAAGATGTTTAAACAAAGAATATAAAAGTACAGATATGGATTTATGAATGATATATAAAAAAATCTAACACCTGCCTCTTACCACTTAATGGGCCAGATTCTGTGGCTGATGTCTGTAATCCCAGCAATTTGGGAGGCTCAGGCTGGAGGATCACTAGAACCCAAGAGTTCGAGACCAGCATAGGCAACATAAAGAGACTTCATTTCTACAAAATAAATAAATAAATATGTTAGCCAGATGTGGTGACATATACCTAGTCCCAGCTACTTGGGAGGCTCTAGTGAGATAATTGAGCCCAGGAAGTCCAGGGTACAGTGAGCTGTGATTGTGCCACCGTATTCCAGCCTGGGTGACAGAATAAGACACTGTCTCAAAAAAACAAAACAAGGCAACAACAAAAGCAAAACTAAAATGCTTTAAGGTTGATTTTAATTTATGGAAAAATACAGTTAAGAAGTTCTGGATCTTCAGAGGAAAGATTTATATAAAAATGTTCTATTTCCAATGGACTAGAGCTGTTAGTATTGTCCAAAACCTTAATCTCGTATAGTCTTCAATGTAGTCCCAAATTTCTATCAGATTTTAAGACAGACACATACCAGTTGAATGTGACACAAAATAAAATAAAAACCATTTAAAATTTAAGCCTGTCAAAGTTTAAGTTTCATATACAAAATCGTTCCAGTTAAACAAAGTTATTTTTAGTCCTTGCTGATTATTTTACAAAGAGATATCAATTTTTCTGTTTAACAGAATTAATTCTTCATTTAAAAATTATTATTGCCCTTTGCTAACAACTTCTAAACAAATTAATCTCTTTTAAATGACTAACAATTATTTTTGTTTTACTTTAATTATCTATCTAGCAATCTCTCTCTTCTGCTTGTGTTTTCCATCTACACTTATGCTCTACCTACATTTATGCTCTATCTACATTTATAATTGAACAATATTGATATAGTAAAATGTTAAGATTTTTTTGGTTGATAGGTCTAAACTTACATTGCAATCAATCTGTTTGTGTCTTGTTTTCTTTGTGGAAATAGCTAAAAGTATGATAGAGATATTTGTTCTTATATTCAGTAGAACTTTGAGTGCGTGTAAATATAGATTGTCAGTACATTGTATTAAATGGCATTTATTCTGATTTTAAAAACATAACTAATTTATTTCCTCCAAGGCTCTGGGAAGGATCAAACTTAATCCATTTTCTCTTTTACTTATTTATCTAGTGCATTGTTCCATATAAAATTCCCCACTAGTGCGTCAACAGTCATTTAAAATAGCATGCAGACTTCCAGATCTATCAGAATGACAGAAAAAATACTCTGGAGAACCCACCAAATGAAATACAATAAAATAAGTAAAAGAAAATGGGGAAGAAAATTAAAATGTGGCCAAAAAATGCATAGTGACTAGAAAATAAGTACTAGGAATGACCCAGTGATCTAAATCTTTCCATGAATTTTTTATCAAATCCAGAATTCTCAGTTTCCGTTGATGGTTGCACAAAGTATGGAACAGGATATAAATCCTAGAACCTGCTAAGCTGGGGAATATAAGAAGAAATTCCCCACCTAAAGCTAAGACCTCTGTGGATATGTCCTTATTTTAAAGGTAACATAAAAATGAAGTTGCCACAAGAAAGAAAGAACAAGGAATATTGCCTGTCCTAATCTTGCAACTAAGTGGATGAAACAAACGAACACACACAAATTCTTCTCTAAGAATTGTTGTAATCATAATTTAGCCTTCCAATATGTCTGGAAAACATCATGAAAAAAATTTAATTTTAGTGGTCCTGGTTTGGGTTTATTTCAGAAAATCGACAGAAGCAAGCATGAATACTCTTGGAGAATTGTAATCAAGCAAAAAAGAATTTTCAAAGAATTATACCTTACGATATTTCATAAGATAAATAAGCAGCTTACATTTAAATTTACAAAACATAAGGGGGAAAAGCCCACCATGAATAAGATCTAAGGAAGAACAGTAGATTCATATCCTTAAAGATTTTAGATGTTGAAATGATCAGCACCAAATATGAAATAAATATGATTAATATGAAAAAAGACAAGCTCAAAAATACAAGCAAGAAATAAGAGTGCATGAAGTGCATTCAATCATATTGAAAAAAGTAATATAGATTTTTAAAGTGTATAATACAACTAAAATGTCAATGTAATCAAAAAATAGATCCAAAGAATTTATATAAAAGAAGTGTTAAACAAACCAATACATGAAAAATTTAAAAGTTAGTCTAACATACTAGTACTAGAAAAAGAACGTGAAATAGAGGAGATGAAGCAATGACCAGAGATCAGAGATGATAGCTAATATTTCTCCAGGTTTATGGGAGAGCACTAAACCTGAGCCTGAGAAAGCCAAATGGACCTCAAGCATTATAAATGAAAATAAATCACATCTGCAAATATCCTGGTGAAATTATAGAACATCAAAGATAAAAAGAAGATATTAGATGTAACCGGAGATAAAATAAAGATCCAATAAAAGGGAAAGCAATAAAACTGACAGCTGACTTCATAGCAGCAACAATGGAAGACCAAACAGAGTAGTTTCAGTCTGCTCTTAATCTCTCCATCACCTGGAACTCTCTACATTGCAAGTGGGAGATTCAAATGGTACAACTACTTTTGAGAACTGTTTGGCAATTTCTTAAAAAATTAAATGTATATCATATGACCCAGGAACTCCACCCCTATATATTTATCCAGAAGAAATAAAAATATACATACACAAAAAGACTTTCACTCAAGTGTTTATAACAGTTATGCATAAAATCTCAGTACTTCCAGGAGACTACAGACAGTGACATCTGCGTAGCTTCCTACCTTCCAATATTGTCCCAAACAATCGGAACAAGAACAAAAATGTAAACTCTACATAAGGCTATGCCTTCAACATTAATCAAAAACAGACAATACTGAAGCATCAAAACAAGTGTATGTAGAAAGAGAAAAGTTATCAAATATGTGTAGCCTGACTCTTGTGCTTCCTTTCCCTCCCTGCCCTATTGCCTTGCTATAAGGCTTTGAGGAAGCAAAGCCAGATCAAGAATAACTTCAGAGAAGAAAAAAGAAGAAAACTGGGTGAAGGTGCCTAAGGGTGATCAAAACAAATACCAAAAGACTAAGTACATCCTAAATTTAAAAATACTAAAAGAATGTTCAAGCAGATCAGAGCATGGACTACAGGGAAGAAATTTCAAAGTATATGTGGAAGGACAGTTTCAATTTAAAAAGGACACTTTTCAAAATGCATAGCTTCTGAAAAAGACAACAGAACAAAAACAAAAATGGGAAAAGCACTCTGACAATTGTGTGGTAAAGAGGAAAAGAAAAAAATAAGACAGGAGAAATACAGGATCCTGGCCAAAGAGAACCATAAATTCAGAGGACTCCCAACCCCCATCCTACCATACCAAAACAAATAAAGGAACAAACAGGACAGAGAACCTGGAGTTGCTATACTAACAGATAGGGTGAAATTGTGACATCAAGCTAGGAATTTCATGAAATACCTCAGTATAAAAGCAAACAATAGGAAATGTAAGTCCATATTAAGTAATCGCAAAAAATCAGGGAACAAAATATTACAAAAAACCAACTGAGTAAACCACTTCCTTCTACAAAATAGCCTTGAATTAGAAGAAAACTGAAAATCAACATGAGAAATATGATTAAATATACTTAAGCATTTGAAGATATGCAAAAGCATCTCAAATGAGAAATTCATAAATAAAAACTAAAAATAGGCATAGAGAGGATAAAGAAAGTTGATTGAACTCAGAAAGGAAATGGAAAAACAAAAACATTACCTCAAAAATAAAAAATAAATTGCAAGGTTCTCAGAGGATAGTCTCAAATAAATATCTAACAAGGGGCACTGATGACAGGTAGGAAAGCAACCAAGAAAATGAGTCATGAAAGAAATAAAAATGCTTAGAAAGAAAGTAGTGGAAATGGAGGACCCATAAAGAAGAAGTAATACTTTTATCATCTGTGTCCCTGAAAGAGAAAAGAAAAATGGACAAATGGACAGAGCAAATATTCAAAACTATAATCCAAGATAGAATCCTTTTCTGTTTGCATCACTTCCTAAATGGCAAGCCTTTTTTCCCTTTGGTTGTGTGATATGTCAACTGGCTGCATTCATTCTTACGTTGGAAATAGGCAAAAATTCTTCTTTTTTTTTTTTTTAATTTGAAATGGAGGCTCACTCTGTCGCCAGGCTAGAGTGCAGTGGCTGGATCTCGGCTCACTGCAACCTCCACCTCCTAGGTTCAAGCGATTCTCTTGCCTCAGCCTCCTGAATAGCTGGGGCTACAGGTGTGCACCACCACACCCAGCTAATTTTTGTATTTTTAGTAGAGACAGGGTTTCACCATGTTCGCCAGGATGGTCTCGATCTCTTGAACTTGTGATCCAACTGCCTTGGCCTCCCAAAGTGCTGGGATTACAGGCGTGAGCCACTGCGCCCAGTTGCAATATTTCTTTTACTAAAATAATATTATCTTTATTCCCTATGTACACATAAAATGTTATGTTTTTCAAAACATACACACCTTTGAAAGTATTGCTTACAATTCCGTAAATTAGTCAGAGAATGTGCTATTCCCATTGGGCAGATGGAGAAATGGCATGATAGAGAGAAACTTTGTTTAAGGTCCTCAGCTAGGCAGTTATGGTCTAGTTCTACCAGTCACATGTTGAAGGTATTCCCTAATACTTTCTCCACCACACTCAAATATATTCTATGCCACTGAATTGGAAATATATATTGAGTTTTACAATGTGCTATCAATTTAACCAAGTCACAGGCTGACCAATTTCTTCTGAAGGATCTGTTCTGTGTTACACCAATATTCATATCAATATCACATTGATATTCATCTTATGGTTTTCCTTGGATTACTTAAAAAAATAAATATTCTCTTCAGAAATTTTAGTATCTCGTTTTCTAGGTCTATCAGTGCTTTTTTTCTTGGTGGCTGCCTTCTCAGATTCAAAAAACAAATATAAAACAAATATTTAAAAATTTGTTTTTATATCTGCTAAGGCTTCCTCTCACATAAAAATGTTTTCTCATTATCCTCCATTATGATAATTTGTATTTCCAACCAGAGAAAAAAAGAGGACAAAGAAGTTTATTGTATTTTTTCTTGTCAAGAGAACATTTATTCAATTTAGCAAAGTTAATAAGACTAAGTGTTTGGGTTTATTTTTTCTTCTTATGTAACTGGGCACAATGATTACACACACACACACACACACACACACACACACACACACACTCCTGAAACCTTTGTTCCAGTATTTTTTTCTTTTCCTACAGTCCCTAGGAATTTTTTAAGTCACATTGTAATGAAATAATAATCAGTTTTAAGAGTTCAATTTTAAGAGTTCAATCTCTATTATCACCTGCTTAAGAACAAATTTCCTACTATATAATAAATTGAAACTAAAATTTAAGACGTAGGAGTTTTAAATGTCTATTACTGCTAAACAAATGTGAGTTTCTTCTGAGACTTACACTACATGTAGAAAAAAAGGTACGGTTTATGCATATAAAAGTTGTTTTTATGTCCACAAATATAATTCAAATCTTAAAACATGAAATTCTCATCTTAAAGAATGGTCCTGAATTTACAGCAGCATAAAAGATATTTTTCTATTGAATTCTCTACTCGCCTTTTTAAACTCAATTTGGTTTTCATCTCTCAAAATTATCTTCCCAATTTCCCTGTTTTCAATTAATGGGTCTATTCTTTCACTTACTCAGTATATTAATCAGTTTGGGCTTCTGTAGCAAGGTACCATGGACTGAGTGGTTTATAAACAACAGAAATTTATTTCTCACAGTTCTAGAGGTTGAAAGCCCAAGAAGAGGGTACCAACATGGTTAGTTTCTTGTGAACGCCCTCTTCCAGGTTGCAAACTAAACATTTCTCATTTATCATATTGTATAAAGAGAACAAGAGAGCTCTCTGGGGTCTCCTGTTATAAAGGCACCAATAACATTCATGATGGATCCACCCTCATGACCTAATTAACTCCCAAAGATCCCACCTTCTAATGCCATCACACTGGGGATTAGGATTTCAACCTATGAATTAGCAAGTGACATAAACCTTCAGTCCACTGAACTCAAGACTCAAAACCTCAGAGCAATCATTATCTCATCCTCTTCTTTTCATTCCCTGTATTTAACCAGTCATTAAGTCTATCAATTGATTTTCAACTTCTTTTGCTTAATCATTTCCTTTCCGTTGCAATTGTCATTCTGTTTTCTTTTTTGTTTTTTTTTTTGGTTTTTTTTTTGAGACGAGTCTCGCTCTGTCACCCAGGCTGGAGTGCAGTGGACGGATCTCAGCTCACTGCAAGCTCCGCCTTCCGGGTTTACGCCATTCTCCTGCCTCAGCCTCCCAAGTAGCTGGTACTACAGGCGCCTGACACCTCGCCCGGCTAGTTTTTTGTATTTTTTAGTAGAGACAGGGTTTCACCATGTTAGCCAGGATGGTCTCGATCTCCTGACCTCGTGATCCGCCCGTCTCGGCCTCCCAAAGTGCTGGGATTACAGGCCTGAGCCACCGCGCCCAGCCTTGCAATTGTCATTCTAATCCTCATTGCTTCACACTTGTTCTCCCAGTTCGTGTCCCTATTTTTAGAATGCTTCCCCCACCCAGCAAATTGTATATATTGCCACAAAATCAAGATCAACGTTGGCAAGACACTGATTTCATCATTTCAGACTTCTTGCTCCAAATCCTCAATACCTGTCCCTTATGTCTACACAATGCCAGTCAAATGTCTAAAATTAGAATTAGGCTGCTTGTAGTCTAATTCTAACCTGCCTTTCTTAGCTTCACCTCTTACGTAAATCCTTCTCTGCCTACATCTGGATACTCAAACCAATTTACTCTACTATGTTTTTTTGTCTTAAGTTCTTGTCTAAAAGGACTACATCAGTTAGAATAATTTCAGTTGTTAGCAGCTGAGTACTATGATACGAAATAGCTTAAACAGTAAGTGGTTTATTGTTTGACATAAAGAGAATTCTGGAGGTGATTATTTTCAGGGTTTTTTTAATAGTTCCGTGACATCAATGATACAGGTTCTTACCAATTTTCTGCCAAATCGTGCTTGGTATATTAACCAAACCCTGCACAGAATAGGATGTTTCAAGCTCCTATCTCCAATTCAATCACTTGGTATGAAGAATGGGGTCACTTTTAATGTTTTAAGCAAATCTAGATGCACCCATTGCAACCGAGTACCACCACGATCCTTTGAAAGACAAGGACCCTGAAAAGGGTTTAGTTAACAAGAATGTATTTTTCAAATGGCTGCTAGAGAGGCTAATATTAATTTGCCACTAAGAATCTCCCTCCCCCCAGGAAATTCCTATCTCAGTTATATATTTATTGATTAATATTTATAAAAGTTCAATTGGTTTTAGATATTATACCAGTAAACTACCTAGAAGAGATAATATATTGGCTAGTTGCACAATAAGAATGAGTTTATCTGACTAAATTTTTATAACTGATTACTGCAAAAATAAAGACACACACACACACACACACACACACAATCAAGTCAACCAATAGAAACTGACATAATTTAGCCACATTTACAGATATGCTGTGCTATGATAGGGCTCTAGATTGCTTGAGTCAGAATGAGGAAATGATTTATAGGAGCAAATGGCAGGCAAGACCCTAGTAGAAGTACTGGAAGGACACATACAAAAGGTTTAGCTTCCCTTACAGTTCTATGTGTGGCATTGTTGTTTCCTTTAAAGATCAATCTGAAGGCATTTTCTTACAAGATATTTTTCCTGTTAAGGCCAATTCTATTACTTGTCTTCTTCACATTTCTTCTTTCATTCTCAGGACTGTGTTCTAAGAAAAATTTCTTGCTCTCCAGAAAATTATTTAACTCAGCAAAATCCTATCCAAATGGGATCTTGTCAACATCTCTAGCTGGGAGTAGTGAGCCATTATTTTTCTATTATCTTCATTACTATTCTGTATTAGGATGCATTGTATAACATAAGTAATATGAGCACATGGACACCACAAAGAACTGTAAGCACATTTCTATTTTTCTAGCTTTTCCTTTTTATTTCTTACTTTTAATTACTGGAAAAGCTAGAAAAACTCTTATGTAAGAAATGCTACATTAAAACCCTTACAGGGGTTCATGTTAAAATATCGCTGTAACTTTTGAGGGAATGATCCTTTGTTGGTCTTTTTCTGTCTCCAATTTCTCTGCTATTTTTTTTTGTTTCTTTGCTCTTTTTGGCGGGGGGGGGGGGGGGGGGAAAAAATGCATGCACTCAAAGCCTTAAATACAAGTCTGGAAAAAAAAAAAAAAAGAGAGAAAACACTTCTACTTCAAGTAGTAGTAAGTTAAAGATTGGCCACTATTTTGAATTTCTTCTACATATTAGTCATTGCTGTATGAAAACAAACTTTTCATCTTCCATATCTCTAGCCTAGTAAACCCACACTAAAGTATTTGAATAAGAATTCACTCTGACAACAAAGGCCAAAAGTACAAATCCTACTGCCCCATGCTTAACATGCTTTTTGTACAATGAAGGCAATTTACATTAATATCCCAAATTTCTGTTGCAATCACGTTTATTTGACTTGTAAGCGAGCTTATCTTTTCTGTGTTTTCGTCTCCAATTTTCTAAATTTCCTTATCTGTTTACCTGCACCCACAAATTAGCCTGATCATTGTACACCGCTGTCTTCAATAAGAGAAGCTAGAACTGAGAGGTAGTTCTCTGGACCAGACACTTCTGTGGTAGTTCACAAGCAATTGCTGAAGCCAATTAGATGTTGTTTGCATTGAAAATTTATCCTCAGTGCCACCTATCTCACGGTGAAAAGCAGCACTCTTTTTCTATTACATTTCATCAAGGGCTGTCCCACAGCAAAGTTGCCTAGGTCCCAAAGATTTGCAGCCCTTATAATACACAGTCAAAGCCATTTCCCAAGAACCTACAAATGTCAAAGAGATGTCTGTGTCACCATGAGCTCTGCTGTCACCAACATGCTGTGGTGAGAACAAACACTCCCCTCTGATGTATAGGCCTTGACCCTGGGCTCGTTTTGTCTGCCAGACTCCTTTTATGGTGCGCCCTTTCTCAAGGCCCACACTGCTACTTCCAGTACTGTTTTCTTTAATGTATACCTAAAATGTCTGATACTTTATCTTTTTCAAGATCACAATTGTAAACAACCGGGCAGTAGAACTTTGGCTTCTCACAGCCATGGTTCAAATTCAACTCAATCTCATTTGTGATCCTGAGTAAATTATGTACGATTCCGGTCTCCTTTTCGGTATCTGTATAACAGAGTAATACTTTGATCACAGAGTTGTCACGAAGACCAAAAACAATACGCAATGCTTCTAATACCATCTCCAGCACATTCTAAGTATTGAATAACTGGTACTTGTCTATGGCCATACCACCCTGAACACGCCCAATCTCTTCTAAATAACTGGTACTTTTTTTTTTTTTTTTTTTTGAGACGGAGTCTCGCTGTGTCTCCCAGGCTGGAGTGCAGTGGCGTGGTCTCGGCTCACTGCAAGCTCCGCCTCCCGGGTTCACGCCATTCTCCCGCCTCAGCCTCCCAAGTAGCTGAGACTACAGGCGCCCGCCACCACGCCCGGCTAGTTTTTTTTTTTTGTATTTTTAGTAGAGACGGGGTTTCACCATGTTAGCCAGGATAGTCTCGATCTCCTGACCTCGTGATCCACCCGCCTCGGCCTCCCAAAGTGCTGGGATTACAGGCTTGAGCCACCGCGCCCGGCCTATAACTGGTACTTTTTATCCTAGAAGATGATTCCCAAATGCCAACGAAAATTAGTGTTGCAAGAGCATCTTAGGAAAGAACAGGGCTGTGCCTGACCCTTCTCACCAAAACCTTCAGTGCTCTGTACCTGCCAGACAAGATGCCCACGATGTACTGTCACAAGAATACAATAGCATGAATTACAAATTGGTTTCAAGACTTAAGATTTTAACTCTACTAGAGACTGGGTAACAATCACCATAATGTTGGGTCTATGTGAACATAGAAATAATTTAAGAAATCTTAAACATCTCTAAAAGTTATATTAAACTTCTATATTGATTGTTTTGTATCTTAAAAATACATATATTGAAATAGCATGGACTCACAGAAATTGAGAAAATTTTAACAATAATTAAATATGTGAACCCACCAAAAACATCTCCGATGCCTTCACAGCACATGTGTGTGCACATGCCCTTGCATACCCACAGGCTTGCATTAAACTCTGTCTCTTCTGTATGATCTATTCTTCAAGGCAAATTGATTATTGATTGAGTTTCTTTAAAAAAGCAATATTTTAAGCTTATTTTAAAATTAGTATTAATATTGTTGTCATTGTTACTGATTGTGATTGAGAAACCTACAGGAACTTGGAAAAAAGTAACAGTTTCACCCACACTTTCTTGTTTGAACACCATAACATTTGACATGTCTGGTTTATCTATACCTATTGATAGGGTTTTTTGTGTGTATCATTTTTATTTGTCTATCATGAGGTCTTAAAACAATCAGATTAAACCTCCAAAATCTGGATATTCTAAACAGAGACAGAAACCATTACAAAAACTATATAGGTCGTATCGACAGAAGTACACTTACAAATATGGAGCAGTTATGTTTTAGAAACATCTAAAATATCAAGAAGGCTAGGAGATTCTAGTGGAAGCAGGGCTTATCTGTCAGCTCTCTTCATCAGAAGAGAACTGAGTTTTCTAAAACGTATATAATTGGCAACCATTTTGTGGCTGGTCCCTAAAATGAGAGATGCCATAACTGTTTAATTCAAGAGTTATGATTTACCCCATTGTCAAGAGATCTTTATCATAAAGAAATTTTTCACATTTTTGATATAAGAATTATAAATTTGATAATATATTTTCCATTAGTTACTTAATGACATATGAATTTCACTGCAATGACCATTCAGAACATTAAATATGAATAATACTTCATCATCAACATTGAACATTATTTATGTACAATTTAATCAACTGCTCCCAGACAGAAACTTGTTCATATTTGTGTTTTACTTTACTTTGAAGGTTTTTCAACTTTAGCAAAATAAGTTTTAAGAAATGCTCTTAAATGTTAAGTTTTCATTTCCTATTAAAGTATTTTAACAGTATTCCAGTAAGATATTACTATTTTTTATCTTAGTAACCTAAAGGTAAGCTTTCTTTATATTTGCCCAGTTAATAAGGTTCTATAGAAATATATAATATTTTCCCCCAATATAATCACAGAAACATATTTAGGCAGCCTTGCATTTTAAAATACACTCAATTGATTTCTCCACAGGGCTTGCTTGTCATAGTGCTTTGTTAACCTACCCACTACAGTACAGTATATTAGACAACTTTGCCTTGCATCGTCAATTAGAAAAAAAATAATAACCAAAATAGTTTGACTTCCAAATTCTTAGCTGCCCCAATGCTGACAGCCAATGATGTGTAGAAAAGAAAAATCCTCATAACTTCTTGCCTGATAAATGAGTAGGGAGAATCTGACAGATCAGAACGAGATGAAGCAGCCTAAAACATTTGGCACAATGTGCGTCTGGCATACAGAGACTGCCTGTCAAATGCCTATGACTCCATACAGCAGCTAGGGACCCTATGGAGCAGCAGATGGGCCATTAAGGTAGTATTAATGTAGATGCCATCAGTTTTCAGTTCTGACTGGGACATACTCTTTAGAACTATGAGCAGCTGCTGCCATTTATTGTGACAGCTTCCTGCTAACTTTTGCCAACTGGCACAATCTGACTCTTTGTACCTGAGCTATTAAATGTGTGACTTCCACCATTTTATTCCTCCAGAGAATGCTTTTAATAATCCTCTAAAGAAGGAATGAAGCATTTATCACCAAAGTGAATATACATACCATGCAGTTCTATTGTAAAACAGTCCTGCCCAGTGTACTTTATAGACCTTATATTAATACATTCTTATTAAAACTGAGCATGTATCTTTTCATACATACAAAAGTGCGAGATTGAAAATGATCACTCATATTAATTCTAAACCTTTCATGAAATATTGATGTATTTAACTGTTAACTAGGTTAACAGTTTTTTTTCCTGTTGAAATATTTTTTCCCTGATTAGCAACTGTTTTTTCTAAAATGTCACATAAAATATAGTAATAAATTAACAAACCAAAAGTAAATTATTTCATAGCTTTCTAAGTATAGGTAAATATTTTTATCTCAAGAAGTTTAAATACACCTGGTGGTTTCATTCATGTATAGGAAGAAGTTTTGGATGTATGAATGGATTTAAAAGCTCTATAATCTGAATAATATCTCTGCAATAGATTATAAACAATGCATTATGAATGATGGTAATTGCGCATTTATCACCTGCAGAACAATTTCACCAGAATATGCAACCAAACTATTGGCAGAAGCGGCACTCTGCTGCCTTCCTTTCATCCAGCTAGACTTCGAGGGATACATTGCATCATTTTTGATTATGTCGAACAAGAAAGCTCACAGTACAGCACAGCATACGGTTTGTCAGACAATAAAAACTGCAGCAAGTCATTATAAAAATGGCTGGCAGACATATTCATTATGCTGAGCTAACGTCTTTTCTGCTTCAGATATCTCTGCAATCTGACCAATAATCTATGCATGAGATTTCTAAACAGATCTCACCCATTCGATACTATATTTCACAGGAACGTCTCTGTGTGTATTTATACATATGTATGCACACACACACACACACAAACACTAAATCTTAAAGAAGTTAAACTTCCTAAGTTCATTTTGATACGTGCAATAATGAGAATGCATCTATCAGAATACATAATCATTGAAATTTTTAAAGATGTTGACATTTATAATACAACTATTAAACTGCTTCTTAAGATTAGATATGTGAAAGAAATAGTATAGACTAATAATAGTATATAATAGTATAATATAATATATAATAGTATAGAAATAATATTTAAGATTCCCTATGAATAGAAAATAGGTGAAATGATGGTGCAAATAAACCGAAGAATAGTCAAAGGAATGCCATCTAGATGCCAAGATACAATAACCCCCACATCTTCTTCCGTTAACAAACCTGTGACATCTGACAGAATTTCTGACTCCTTTTACTACCTGTAAGTTGTGTGTCTGTGAGAGTTCATATGCATTTACTTCCCTTTGTATATTTATTTCTAAAAGAATTGAAGGGTATTTATTTCAGGGTAACTCCAAAACACGAACATTATATTATGGAAACAGACCAAAAGAACATCATTACTGAAAATGGGTGTTATTTACAAGAATGCAAAGAAAACTAAAACTATTATATTAAAATTTAGAGCCTGGATAGAAAACACATATTAAAATTTTGATTTATTTGTTTAATTATAGTTGTTGATATGTTGATGTATTTAGATGTTTCATGGTTTGGCTTTTTTTTTTTTTAACATTTTCATTTTCAGATGGTATTTTACACTTTACTTCAGATATTACCATAGCCATAAGACAACATGAACTTGTTTTGAATATTTAACTACTAGTGCTTATAGGGATGAAGTTATTTACACTAGCTAACTTTTGTTAGCCTTTCATGGGTTAGCACAAGAAATTTTATTCAACTCTGTAAAACAATTGGCAAAATCTAAAATGGTTTTTGAAAATTCTGCATTATTTAGTTTGATTTTGTATCAGCTCCAAATTAAAGATGTTACTATAGTGACAACATTTTGAATATAACCTAACAATGCATTTGAAAAACATTAACCTCAAAACAAGGGTACTGTTCGTATTTATCACCTGTAGCACTGTTCCCTCAGAGAAGTATCTAACAGGACTTTTTCAGGGGAGGGGTATTCTGTTTCTTCATGGAGAAACTAAGGTCCAGTAGATGGAACCACCGGAGTGTCTCTGTTGTATGAAAATGAATAAGTAAATGGAAACCAGAAAGGCTGGAGGCCAATTTCCTCAAGAAAAATAGAATGTTTTAGAATACTATGCTGATATAATAAATACGGCAACTGATCACAGAGATTGATGGTACATAAGCATTTCAAAGGAAGACTAACTTCAGAAAGAACTATGTGAAGTTTGTATTATTGGTCGTATCTTAATGCTACTGCTTAGGAGTGGTGATTTTGTATTTTAAAATGTGTGTTTTATATATGTTATTTTCCAGTAGAAATCTAAAAAAAATTTTTTTACAAAGACCAAAGCACATAAAGGTCACTTAACTATTCCAGCAAAGTATTCAATAATTAATTTAGAAATGTAATTCTAAACAATAAAATGAAATCTTGATAAGGAATTATATCTTGGCAACCAGAGCTAGAAAATATGTTAATATTTTCAAGACTCCTGCTTCAAAATGTTTATTGAAGAACTAAAAATAAATAGCTTTATCTTTCAGGTCCTTTCTGCAGGGATAGTTTTGTAAACCACTGCAGTATCATGTATAGTAGTGCTATAACATCAATGATTATATGTAACGTGCAGGATTTTCACCTATTAAGTTTTTCAAAGACAAAAGTAGTAAAATTGTTTTGCTAAAAATCAATGTACACAGTCTCGAATCTTAGAACTTCTGAGACATCTTCCCTTAGAGGCGTCGCTTGTATTTCTAATCTGGTTCAAACTGTTAATGTCACTACTATCTGAATAGAAATATTTCACTGAATTGCGGAAAACATTTGGAGAGGTAAAATCTAAACACTTAAAAGAGGAATAAACTTTAAGAGTGATCATTTTTAATAAAAGTGTGTTAATCCCTATTGAGACTTTTTTAAGTCAGCAGAGATAGACCGGAAATCAATCATACTGACATCCAGTCAATAAATATATTTCTTTCGGCTGGGCACGGTGGCTTATGCCTATAATCCCAGCACTGCGAGAGGCCGTGGTGGGTGGATCACGAGGTCAGGAGATCAAGATCATCCTGGCCAACATGGTGAAACTCCGTCTCTGTTAAAAATACAAAAAAAAAAAAAAAAAATAGCCAGGTGTGGTGGTAGGCACCTGTAGTCCCAGCTACTCAGGAGGCTGAGGCAGGAGAATGGTGTGAACCTGGGAGGTGGAGCTTGCAGTGAGCCTAGATCGCGCCACTGCATTCCAGCCTGGGTGACAGAGCGAGACTTGTCAAAAATAAATAAATAAATAAATTTATTTCTTTATGTTTTATTGGTTTTGTAATCAATAAGAACACAAAAAAAACTTAATTGCCTATGGTAGATATTTGTGACATATTAAGGTAATATGTTATTTGATTATTGTGTTGGTCTGATTAGGCTGCCATCTTGAGACACCACAGATTGGGTAGCTTAAACAGCATTTACTTCTCATGGTTATGGAGGCTGGGGAGTCCAAGATCAAAGCCCCAGAAGATCTAGCGTCTGGTGAGGACACTTTACCTCCTTTGAAATGGCTAATTATTTTTCGTTTTGTTCTCACATGGCCGGGAGAAAAAAAAAATCATCTCTCTCTTATCTCTTTTTATAAGGGCACTAATCCTATTGATAAAAGCTTTCCACTCATGATGTAATTACCTCCAAAAGGTCCTACTGTGTCTGGAACTGGTTCCTTCCGGTGGATTCTCGTTCTCACTGACTTCAAGAATGAAGCCGCAGACTCTCCCAGTGAGTGTTACAGTTCTTAAAGATGGTGTGTCCAGAGTTTGTTCCTTCAGATGTTCAGATGTGTCCAGAGTTTATTCCTTCTGGTGGGTTCATGGTCTCACTGACTTCAGGAATGAAGCTGCAGACCTTCCCAGTGAGTGTTACAGCTCTTAAAGGCGGCGCATCCTGAATTGTTCATTCCTCCCGGTGCGTTCGTGGTCTGGCTGGCTTCAGGAGTGAAGCTGCAGACCTTCGCAGTGAGTGTTACAGCCCATAAAGGTAGTGCAGACCCAAAGAGTGAGCAGCAGCAAGATTTATTGCTAACAGCAAAAGAACAAAGCTTCCACAGCATGGAAGGGGACCCAAGTGGGTTGCCCCTGCTGGCTCAGGTGGCCAGCTTTTATTCCCTTATTTGGCCCCACCCATGTCCTGCTGATTCGTCCATTTTACAAGTGCTGATTGGTGCGTTTACAAACTTTTAGCTAGACACAGAGCACGGATTGGTGTGTTTACAATCCTTTAGCTAGACACAGAGTGCTGACTGGTGTGTTTCCAATCCTTTAGCTAGACAGAAAAGTTCTCCACATCCCCACCAGACCCAGAAGCCCAGCCGGCTTCTCCTCTTACTACCTCCTGATATCATCATATTGGGGGGTTAAGATTTGAATATATGAATTTGCAGGAGAACACAAACATTCAATCCATAACAAATATAAAAAGTAACAGACTAAGGATCAATAATATGCAAGAACCAAAATTATGGAATTATGGACTAGATCCACAACCAGACCCAATCCATAAGTAGGTATTTGTTGATTAAAAAAAATGTCCAGAGATGCAATTTTTAAGAAATAGCTATTTATATTCATCAGTGTGCACATTTTATGAACTTAAAAGCCTATCGATATCCTCTGTGATTCAAAGTAAATGAAAATAATAAGAGCAACAGCTGAATCATTTTATTTACTCAGCAGAATAGTACACTCTAAGTACAAAAGTTTCCATCGGTAGTGATTTCGCAACAATTGATAAGGTTGCAATGTTTGCGTTTTCTTTGCCTTTTAAACTTCATGGGAATAGTCTATTTAGAAAAGTAGTATTTAAAAACATACAGAAATCTTAAGTTAAAAAGAAATTACACCCTTTGGCATGCTCTTTACTCTTTTTGGATAAGCAAGAACTGAACTGTGAAACTGTCTTTGTTTCCTTTGAGTGATTTTCTTTCTTCACAAACAACCACAGGGTACATGGAAGCACCAACTGTGGATAGAGGGAAACAAAATGGAGACCCACACCACTCATCTTTCACCACAATTTATCTTTTCCTATCCTTTCATAATTCTGCTTATATATCCTACTTCCTCCTTGAAACCTTAACAAACCATTTTAACTAGTTGTAATCCAATGTAGTTCTTGATTAATAGAGAAAAGTATCTTTATTTTGCCCAGAACCAGTCTAGTCTTTATCCTAACCCCCTAATTTGTAGTTATCAGGTGAATGCAAACAAGGAATTAAAAGGCTAATTTTGTTTGTTTGTTTTGTTTTGTTTAGATGGAGTCTCGCTCTGTCACCCAGGCTAGAGTGCAGTGGCGCAATCTCGGCTCACTGCAACCTCCACCTACCAGGTTTGAGCAATTCTCTGCCTCAGCCTCCCAAGCAGCTGGGATTACAGGTGCTCAGAAAGAAGCTCAACCACGCCTGGCTAATTTTTGTATTTTTAGCAGAGACGGGAGTTCACCATCTTGGCCAGCCTGGTCTTGAACTCCTGACCTCATGATCTGCCAGCCTTGGCCTCCCAAAGTGCTGGGACTACAGGCATGACCCACTGCACCTAGCCTAAATGGCTAATTTTTAAAGCCCAAACGGAGTGACGATATACATTGTCTATTTAAGAAGTGTTTATTTTTTCTTGAATAATTATTTCTGTTTCACAGCCCCCTCATTTCAATTTTCTTCTTGGAAGATGAATTCTAAGTGTAGCAGAAATGCCTGAGAACTTATGGAAACAAGGAAATGTCAGGCGCTTGGATAAAATGTTCACTGTCCCCTCTGATTTATAAGGTTATATTTTTTGTCCACATAGGTACTCTTTGCCCAGCTGGCCTTGGAAAGGGAAGACTCTGATGACATAACCTAATCTGATCTCTTAGTATCTTTGGGAAGAGGGAGTATTCCTCTACTGATAGGCCTCATCTAGGCTCATGCTGGAGTTAGCACAGTTCTCACATTTGATCTTGGAGAGTCTGATCTGTAGCCCTGGAAGGAGAGCCATCCCATGGCAAGGTCCTTCTGCTGAATCCTCCCTATATTATCAGATTTCTCCTGTGATAATTTTGCACACGCAAAAATGTCCCCCAAATATCAATGTCATACAAAGACATTTATTTTCGTTGTGGGTCATAGGTTTGTGGTTTGGCTTAGGTGGCTCTACTTTCCCTGCAGGTCTGATGTGGTTTTTTTCATATGCTTAGTATTCAGAGAGTCATTGCTACCCAGGTTGTGATCTTCTCATGATAGAGACCAGAAGAGCAAGAGGGGCCCATGCAGTACCTCTTAAGGTCATGGCTCAAAACTGGCACACTGCCACTTCTACCTAGAGCACACTGGCCAAAGAAAGACATAAGTCCAAACCAAAATCAATGTATGGTGGTGGGGTGGAGGGGTGTATAATCCTCATACTCTG
Organism: Theropithecus gelada; assembly: GCF_003255815.1. NCBI lineage: Eukaryota > Metazoa > Chordata > Mammalia > Primates > Cercopithecidae > Theropithecus > Theropithecus gelada. The sequence goes on along the minus strand of NC_037673.1, from coordinate 87,369,963 downwards.
GTCAGAAGCCCTGGAAATCTACATGTTAAAGGCCTTAAATGTATACTTCTATGAGAGAAGCTAGTGAGGTATTGGGAGCAATAATTCAATTTGCCATATTTCTTCCAGCAGACTCTGTAGACATATTGTCATCTGGTCCTTGGTCTTGTCTATTTTATACTAGCTAAGCTCGAGTTCTTGCTACAGGATCACAAAGATCTGCCATGTTGATGTGATTGTACCTTTGATCTCCCCGCTCCATGCACCTTACTGAACCCTCCTTCCCCTCTCTCAATCTTCAACAAGAGACAGTCAGGCCAACTCTCTTGTCTCAACATCTCTATTCTTCATAACTCCTAATTCACTCTGGACCAGAAGACATTTCTACTATATCATTTACTTTCTCTTTAGTATTTTAACTTGTTGCAAAATAACAAAATTGTAAACAAAAATATTTTAGGTATTAAAATGGTTCTGTGACATGATCTTCCAACCTCAAAACTAAATTAAAAAAAAAAAAAAAAAGAAGCTCAACATTTTTCTCCGAAATTAATTCCCTTGACTGCAAAACTAGGGACCAAATATGTAATCCTATTTTTCATACTTAATCTTAGCCGAAAGGCTGAGAAGCAATGTCATCCTATTTTTTAAGGTCAGCAGCTGAATATCAGCTTTTTTATTACGTTTTTCTCATTAGATTTCATTGTAACACATGATTATTTTTCTCTACATATTTGATGACTAACAACATAGTTATATTTTCTGTAAAGCAAAAACTAAAAGCACCTTAAATTTTTATGGTCATTATGAGAGGTGAAGTCAGCTGGACTTCTGAGTTGGGTGGGGACTTGGAGAACTTTTCTGTCTTACAAGAGACTTGTAAAATGTGCCACTCAGCACTCTGTAGCTAGGATTGTAAAACGCACCAATCAGTGCTCTGTAGCTAGCTAGACGTTTGTAAAGTGGACCAATCAATGCTCTGTAAAATGGACCAGTCAGCGCTCTGTAAAATGGACCAATCAGCAGGACGTGGGTGGGGACAAATAAGGGAATAAAAGCTGGCCTCCCCAGCCAGTAGCAGCAACCTGCTTGGGCTCCCTTCCACGCTGTGAAATTTTTGTTCTTTTGCTCTTCACCATAAATCTTGCTGCTTCTCACTCTTTGGTTCCAGGCACCACCCTTGAGAGCTGTAACACTCATTGCGAAGGTCGGCGGCTTCATTCTTGAAGTCAGCGAGACCACGAACCCACTGGAAGGAAAAAATTCCAGACACATCTGAAGGAACAAACTCCAAATGCACCACCCTTAAGAGCTGTAACACTCACCGCCAAGGTCTGCAGCTTCATTCTTGAAGTCACCGAGACCACGAACCCACTGGAAGGAAGAAACTCCCGATACAATTATACATACAAGGTTTTTTTTCCTTTTTCAAGTGTTTATTCCTTGAGGGTAGAATACATTGTATGTAGGGTTCTTTTTGGGGGAAATAATTAGAATAACATCTGGGCAGAACCAATAGATGACAAAAGTGAAGCAATCATAATTGTTCCCTTGAAGGTTAATTCCTGGTAAGGAAACAAATATTGATTGAAATAGCACTTATATTCTTATTCTGGAATGGGGTGTGCATAAGGAAGAAGGACAGGAAAATGGAGAGAAGATTCTGGGGGCCCAGCTAAGGAAGTATGTAGGGAAGACTAGAATCACTGTGGTCAGAGGAGACATGTTTTAAAAAGTACATATAAACCAAATAAAATTTACTTTAATACGTACCTGTGAGAGTATACTCATATATATTTAAGAAAAAAGAGACACATCATGTGTTTAAGACAAAGGCCAAAAAAATTTAGCCTTATCCATCTGCCCTAGAATCTGTAAATGATAGTTTGTGCTTTGTATTCCTCAAGATTCAAAACTTTGGGTTTGTTCTGAAGGGAGATGATTATGTAGATACTTTTAGAGTGCACATTCCATTTCCTTGGTTATAAAAAGCGTAATTCTGTGAAGCATTAGCAGGAGACATCAGCCTGATCTGGCTTATAATAATATGTGTTAGTAGTGCAAACTAATTTTGTTAGGGGTAGAATATTTTTCAAATATATCTGCTGAAATATTCAAAATATTTTATTCTGTTGTCTTTAATTGGTAGGATTTAATTTTATTCAGAATATTAGTACATGAACCCAATCTACTTTTATTTACATTTCCATTGTCTGAAGGTGAGGGTATAATATGTGACAATATAGGGTTTGATGCCAGTAATAATTTTCTTACAACATTTTTAAAATAGCCTGTTGATTGTCTTTCTATATGATTAATGCAGAAAGAAATATTGTAAATTTGGTATAGATGTTACTAATATCACGATGGAGAAATTAAGTTTTCTTAAAGACTTGCCATCCAATGCTGTCTTTTTAAAGGTGAGGAGATAGCACTGTTTAAATGGATTGTTTTGAAATACTCAAAAATACATGTGTCATTAAAATATGAGTACAATTAAATCAGTTTTGTATTTTAAATAAATCCCGATATTTATAAGTTTAACACTTCCAAAGTATTTGGCACTTAGTTCATACTGGTACCACTAAGTTATACATAAAACATATTGTCTTAACAAAGACGGAAAAATAGAAGTACAGAGACAACAATCTATCTTAAATTCTACTTTTTTTGTTTGATTCCAAACACTAAAAATATTATAACCTCTGAAAACTCTTGTAGTCATGTTTATCCCAGAAAATTCTCCAAAATGTTAGCAGAAAAGGAATGGATGCATGTCCCTAGATAGCTATGTGTTTAGTGATAGCACTTGTCTCCCTGAGGAAGATTTTCCCAAACTTTTGGATTTTTTTTTTTTTTTTTTTACCCCAGCTAGTGTACTTTTAATACATATTGGACATTAATTATAGATACCTTATAAGCTTTCTAGTGTTACATCACTGCTCTGTCAGTTTATTAATAACATGAGGAGAAATGAAACGTAATGCTTTGTTGAACATTCATAAGGCACTCTATCAAATATTTAATGTGAGTTATCTAGTTTAACTTTCACAAAGATCTAATAAAATAGATTACCAAAAAAAAGACTCATTATGTTAATGTAGATGATGTAAATTATTGTACCATTTTGGATTGTATTCCTTAAAAATTCTTTAGCGATGTTTCAAAGCCAGTGTGGTAATGGTGATGGAGTGGAGATGAGAGGAGCGAGTATGGAGGGAAGAAAGAGAATAGGTACTGAGAAGATAAGAACGGTGGTGCTAGAGAACATCTGAAAAACAAGATGGTGGGGTAACTTTTCTGCCTTCTCTGCTAACACTCAAGAGGTTACATTGCCAATAAGTACTATATATTTCAGCATTGTCATTTACATTTCCTTCAAGAAAGAAAGACATTAGATACTTTTATGCAAAACATTTTCTTCTCTGTTTTGTAATATATATGTGTCTGTGTGTGCTCACACTGGGGGCACTGGCACGTAAAAAGAAAGAAAAACTTTACAAGGTTTTCACTCTCCTAATCAGAAGTTCAGTGAAATATGATTCTATTGATGGAAAATCAAAAGTCTATCAAGTTTTAAATCAAAGTCCAAATATGAAATTTAGCCTTATATATCAAAACCTGAACAATTCTCACATGACCTTTTAGGCAGGAATTAAATTCCTTATATTCTAAAATAAGAAAATGAGAACAAGTTCAGAAAAAGTTTTATTTGGAAAAACATTTAGTGTATTTTTATGTAGAACAGCAAAACACTGGAAAAATACTAAGTGCTCACGATAGCATAATATTGACAAAATAATCCACATACATACAAAGAATATATATACATATATATAACAATGTGTATGTGAAATTATACATACAAAAAGCTGTTTTAGAATTTTAACAATACATATAGTTTCATATAATGTTAAATGGAAAGCACAGGATTCAATATTATACAATAATTGAGATGATCATATTTACATAAAAGAAAAAACATACTATAAGGGACCAACAGCAATTTTTTTATACTTTTAATTTTTGTGGGTACATTGTAGATGTCTATATTTATGGGGTACATGAAAAGATACTTTGATATAGGCATGCAATGCATACTCATCACATTTTGGAAAATGGGATATCCGTACCCTCAAACATTTATCCTTTGTATTACAATCTAATTGTACTCTTTCAGTTATTTTTAAATGTACAATTAAATTATTATTAACTATAGTCATCCTGTTGTTCTATCAAATGCTATATCTTATTCATTCTTTCTAACTATTTTTTGATGCCATTTACCATCCCCACTTCTCCCTGAGCCCCAACTACCCTCCCCAGCCTCTGGTAACCATCATTCTATTCTTTATCTCCAGGAGTTCAACTGTTTTGATTTTTTTTAGCCCCCACAAATAAGTGAGAACATGTGAAGTTTGTGTTTCTTTGCCTGATTTATTTCACTTAACATAATAACCTCCAGCTCCATCCATGCTTTTGCTAATGACAGGATCTCCTTCTTTTTTACGGCTGAATACTACTCCATTGTGTATATGTACCATATTTTCTTTATCCATTCCTCTGTTGACAGACACAGGTAGCTTCCAAATAATGACCATTGTGAACAGTGCTGCAATAAATATGAGAGTAAAGATATCTCTTTGATATATTGAGTTTCATTCTTTCAAGTATATACCCAGCAGTGAGACTGTTAGATCATATGGTAGCTCTAATTTTTTGAGGAATCTCGAAACTATCCCCTTTAGTGGTCGTACTAATTTTCATTCCCGCTAACAATGTACGCGGGTTCCCTATTCTCCACATCCTCTCCAGCATTTATTATCGCCTGTCTTTTGGATGAAAGCCATTTTAAATGGGGGGAGATGACATCTCATTGTGGTGTTGATTTGAACTTCTCTAATACCAGTGATGTTGAGTACCTTTTCATATGCCTGACCAATATCTTTGGTTATTTCTGAGTAATGGGATTATGTCTGTCCTTAACCCCCATATTTTTGGTTTTATTTACTTACCTCTCTGTATTTTCTAAAATGATGAGTTACCACTTTTATTTTTTTAGAAAAAAATGGTGCATTTAAAAATGATAAAACTTATCTTTCTACCTCATTTGCACTTTACCAATTAGAGAAAAGAAATTTTTTGAATTAAAAAAGAGGTCTTCCATTTTGAATTTGATTAAATTTTTTCAAATTATTTGACAGATTTCTTACCAATGTCAGGATGTTCTTGTAGTTTAGTCTCTACTTTAACACATTTCAAAATCATTTAATGAAAATGAACTTGAATAATTAAACTTATTCCAGGCAGATAATATTCCTTTAATTTTGGACAATATTCGAGATAAATAAATATGTACACAAATTCTAAAGATAAATATGAATATATTTAAACAGCTATCATAAATCAAAGAATATAGATCTCAATGATATACATACATTCAATGCACAAGTATTATATAGAGAGAAAGACCTAGAGTTGCCAAGTGCTCTATCGTTACCATTATAGAAAATTCTTTAAAAGAATATGTGTTTGAGTCACTATAGATGTGAATACTTCCTGAAATCTAGAATCTAGAAAAAGGAGTCAGTGAAGAAAGGACTAGGTTTTGAAGTTAAATGTTGGTGTTATGTTGCCTTACCACTGCACAGTGCTTTAGGTTTTCAGTGGTCCTCCATACTCAATTTATATTATAGTCACAATGTCACTTTGAGGTACACAGAGTGAATAATGAAGTTCAGATAGTTTATGTGGTTTCTCTGTAACCCATATGTCTCAAATCTATGAACAGAGGCCAGATATTTTAGCCATATTTTTTTTTTCCAATATTTGTTACATCTTCCCCTGAAATAGCACGGGAGTGAACTTGGATTTTAAATTGTCAAATAGATCGAGTTAACATGTTTTCCCTTAGTTCTCGCAACCCTGTGTACCAGAGCACCACCATCTCGTTTCTGAAACATCAAGTACATCCAACGAGTAAGCACTCTGCCAGTCAGCTCTGTGAGAAATGCTCTACACTAGGCCTTTCAGATCTTATTAAAATTGGCAGCTACCCTCACGTTTTGTTCTCTAATAGGAGACAGTGAGCTAAGTAGGATGTACTAATTCCTACTGATGTGAAAAGAGAAAAATCTAGCTCAAGGGATATTTGTAACTTAATGTTATTTTTCTTTCTAAAGGCAGTTCTTTAACCTAAGGTGGAGCTGATATTTTGGGTAATAGGAGTAGGATCTCATGGTATAAGTGAATTTATGTCAGACAAGTGGTCAGCTTCTCCGTCTAAACATAGGACAAAAGATGAAATCAGGAATTTATAGGAACATACACTTACCTGAAAGTTTTTCTTAGTTTCTGTCGAAGATCTTACGTTTCTCATCTGCTGTTACAGCAACAAGTTTCCTAGAGCATATTCCTCAAGTGTTCCAAGAGTGCAGAAATAATAGTAATTTTCTAATCACCTATAAAATTCATTAGCTAATGTTTTGCCTCAAAAGTCTCAATCAACATTTTACTCCAGCACTTTCAATATGCACATTCAATAAAATAATCTAAAAGGGTGGGCATTGTACTTAAACAGTGTGTTATAAAAATCTGTTTCTGTCCTTATGGAAAATGCATGTTGTATTCATACAGAAGTCAAGAGGCTGCAGGATTACTGCAGCCAGAGTAGCCAGCTTTCTTCCTACTGCTAAGTAACAGGTTTGAATTTTGTTTTGTTTGTGACCATTAAAATGTGTCCATAAAATATCCATCACATAAGCTGTTGACTAAAATAATTGAGCCACAGACACATTGGACACAAAAACAGTGTTGCCTTTGAAGTTTGTTAACAAGTGGAAGATGTCAGTGTTTGCATGTATAAGACTTTATAGATCAGTTTAATACATTTCTAAATGTTTTATGACTCAAGTGATTAGGCATTAGAGCTAATTACTCTAAGTATTTTTTTTCTTTAAGGCTTACTTTCTACTTTTCCTCATTCAACTGAAACAATTAGATTCACCAAGAGAAATGGGTAATGTCTTTTCAAACTGTATTTCCCATAACACTTAGTTTCCTGCAGCAAATCATTAAATAGTCAACAGATGCATTTAGTTTTTAGTCTCTGTACAACTTCACACAATTATTTTGAAGGGCAAAGTGACGGATTTTTTTTTTTTCTTTTACTATCAAATATCTTCACTTGCCTCCAATTAGACAGACAGGTTATTAAAGCAATTGCTTTACTTGTGTGCAACTTACATCTACTTTCTGTTTCAACATACCAAGAGTCGATATCAAATGCCATGAAAGGTCTTGGAGTCAGTAAGAAAAGACATTTGAAGTTCACTTAGGGAACAAGGAAATGACTGATCGTTGATCTATGCAATGAAGGAACCATTCCTGTTAATAAGGGTGAGCACCCAACAATTATATCACCTAGGAAACTACATGCTCCAGGGTTGACAAATTATTGGGAATCCCCCTCCCCCAACTGCCTTTTGTTTTATCTCTGAAATATAAAGCAAGTATACTTTAGTGACATGATTTTTTTTTTTCTGGCACCTTTCCATAGCCAATTCCATTCATGCAGAAAAAGGATGAAATTCCATCATTCGAGCATGACATCTCAAAATTCAAACTTAATGAGAGCTTTGGCAGCTTCTGTCGAAGGCAGACAGTGATTAACAAAACACTTCAGAGTACAAGGCACAGCAGTGCTCAAAGAAAACAGTGATGATCTCCACTTAATTGTAGAAAAGCCCAAAGCATCTGCCAGCCGAGGAGAGCTGGAGCCATAAGGAGCTATTGCTCAGATAGGCTGTCATCTCCAGAGATCAACAACCATATGCTCAGCTCAAGCACAAACTCCAAAGAAGTTAATTTTCTGACAAAATACAGGGATAAATATGACATTCAAACAAGTGTGCTCACTCATCCTGAACACACGTTCATCTGCACGCATCAGATTTATGCATCGTTTAAACACAAGCAAATATAATTTGTTTGGAACACAAACATTGTTGCATGAGTACAGGTATAATTAATCTTTGTCTGCTCCACAGGTTCTTGTGTTCTACTGGTTAAACACGCATTCAACAAACTTTTGATGAATGGAGAAGTCACTTGTTGCTTCATACCTAAACATATACCACATTCTTTCAAGATTCTGAAATTAATGCAACTTACTCAATTCAAGATGAAAAAATAACTTATTTTACCTATGAATTGAAGTTTGTGTGTGTGTGTGTGTGTAATTTTAAAATCATCTCTCTGTATCAACAGATCTATCTATCTGTCTATTTTATCTCTGAGTGCAAACATAGGATCTTGGCAAAACTTACCTTGGACATAGCCTAGCAAACACAAGGAAAGATGTCCAGCTAAGAAGCAGATGCATCTCAGGATAAAATTACCAGAAAGTTGCTTGTTAGTACCTGCGGTCATGGGATAATAAGCAGAAAATGGGTATTGAATATAAAGGCTTCAAAAATAAAAAAATAAGAGTGTGCATGCTAAAAAATGTGATAAAAGAACAGAAGGAGAAACCCATGTTTTTCCATGATTTAGAGGTGGAGATTCCTCTTATATTACCTCCTCCAAAAATGCAACATCTAGCATCAGATGGATTAGAGTCGGCAGACTATCAACAGTGCATGTCTTGAAAGCAGGTGTTTGATTTAGCATTTGCACACTAGCCAAACAGTAGTTAATTTTTTAGAGGTGAACAACAATGATCCTCATAAAAACTAAAGAGAAGCATCTGGTAGCAAACACAGTGATTCAGTAGCAAACCTAATTTCTGCTTTTAAAAACAAATTCTAATGCCCTTTCCAAAAAAGAATGAGATTTCTCCTTTGTTTTTCTCATCAGCTTTTTCCAAGATTACACATTGAAGCTAAGCATTCATTTATTTCTAATTACAGTCACTCTATGATGAAAACTATAATATCACTATTGTCATTTCTATGTACAACATTTGTTAGAGTTTGGGTTAACTTGCTGTCTTCTCATTTTGTATTTTTGATGTTATTGTGTGTTTATCATTTAAATTTTTTAAAAAAATTTCTCCAATTATACAAGTAGTTTATGTTTACAATAAAGAATTTGGAAAATGCAGGCAGGCGCAAAGAGAAAAGTTAAAATCATCCATAAAGCCACAATCAAGAAAAATTAAAACAAAAGACAACAGTTAATTTTGATAAATTTCTTCCATATATACACATAATACTCATAATGTTAAATTCACATTAAAATAAAAATTTAACTTTCTGTTTCCTCTCCCGATATTGTAATCTATATATTCAGAATTTCCTGTATCATCATATAGTATTTGAAAAATTTTCAAATTGCTACTGAACATTTCACTGTATAGAAATACCACACTCATTTTAATTATTCCCCTATTTGGAGTTTTTCTATTTTGTTTTTCATTATAAATGAAACTATAATGAAATTTATTATAAAAGTATTCTTTAAAAAATTATTTTAACTGGAGTTTCTGAACAAATTGATAAGATTATTTTAAGACTCATGTGTTACAAATTTTTAAGACTGCTAATGACAATCATTTTTACTGGCTGTGTATGATTACCTTTAAATGACATCTTCATTGATTTTTTTTATTAAGCCATGTTCTAGATTACTATATCAGGGATTTGTGGTTCAAGGAATAAAACCAAATATCATAAAACTGATGAAAACACTTCCAAAGTAAGGTGATTTGAGCAGAAAAGAATATTCACAAATAAATTTAAATAGAAAACCATGAGAATATTCATAATTTTACTTCAGAATTATAAAAAATATAAATTATGAATGAAAATGTACACTTTATAAATGAGATACTAGAGTAAATAAGTAAAACATTTATAAATGAACAAAAACAATAAAAGTAATGCAAAACACTTCAGTATAAGGAATGATCTTGACCCATGTGTATAGTTTATCCTCCAGATCAAAGAGTTTATATTGATTCAAGGTTTTTATAGACTCATGTTTGTCTTCTAGCATGGATATATGCTCTTTTGAATAACTTTGCTTGAACATTCTGAACCTTAACTATTGTAGTGCCTTTCCTGCATCTTTTCTGGCAAACTTTGTAAAAACAAGTGGTCTGAATCCCACCGCTTCTATATTTCCTCACTGCCCTCACCCCACTTAGCTAATTTGACTTCCAACTACAGTCCCACTTAAAATACTCTTTTATACATGCTATTAATTTGTCTTTCTAACTGTCTTTGGATTACTTCTTGCAATATTTCTCTGTTTGGATTTCCTCCTTCTTGAAACTCGTTTCTAATGTGTCAAGCATATTCTCCCTTCTTCCTTTGTCCCTCTTCTTCCTTCCTCTGAGAATGTTTTCTCCTTTTTCTCTACATCCAAATTGCTTTGTTTGTTTTTAACAGCAAAACCAACACCTGCTCTTTGGAGCAAACATGATTCCATCTCCAAAGAATTCGCAGCACAAATTTTGGTATTGATAACATATCACCTATTAATACTGGTTTGCGAATATGTCATTCCTCTCATAATTAAGTATATAAACTGCTTAAAGGAAGAATGCCCGACAGTCTCATATTCATGCATTTTGGTATATTAATTTTTCTTTTCAAAGTAGCCATATCATTGGCTCAACCCAAATATTTTCTAAGGACTAGATAACTCAAGTATTTCTAACAGTCTATAATGAAAAGTATCTCCTTGGCAGTCATTCCCAGTCCTTTCTGTGTCATATGATGTTTGTCCTACCATTCTGACATTACCTTGAGAATTCTCCTGTAAAATTTTCAACTTTAAAAGTTAATATTGTATCTGCTATGTAGTAAATAATCGATATATTGGTACTGCATCCGCTTTCTTGTTTGAGTCCTTAGTATTTACTACTCCATTTTCTGTGGGGAAAAAAATGTCTTTTATTGTTGGTCTCCAAATATCTGACTTATCTTCCTGTTTGTGGGAATCTCTTCCAGCACTGTGTTGTGTAGTCAGTTCTGTTATAGTGGTACATATGTGTTTCTAAAAGTCACCACATTATGCAAAAACATACAACAAAGTCACTAGACTAGGTTTATGGGAAAAATGGGTCCAGGGGCACAGCTTAATTGGTGACACATTTTTAAAAAAATAGAAAACTAACAAAAACAGTAGCTCAATTTTACAAATGTCAAATTGTTAAGAAATGCACAAATACTACAATAAATGTGGCACTTTATCTCAATAAACACCTGAAGCTTGCTTATGGGTGAGTGATAGCAAGGTTACAGCTTGTGAGTTTTTGTGTAGTGGTAGGAGGGTTATCTGAAACCTGATGGAATGTTGTAACACCAGACGAAAAGATCATCACTTCAGTTTTCTCTAGAATTTTTTAGCAAAATTATGTCTTCTGCAAACAGTATTTTTCATTTTAAAAATAACTCGGCGTTTTTACCCTTCACTGTGAAGCAACACATAACCTGTTCCGTGTCATTTGAAGCCATGAATTCAGATGTACCGACATCCCTTGATTGTCAAATGAAAGTTTTACATATGGTCAAGGGCAGAAGTGTATGAATGTAAAAGTAAGTTGCAGGAAAATCTGACTTACCTTTTCAGCATGACAATCCCTGTCATGCTTCTGTTTATCTATCAGTCCACATTTATGGACTCCCAAGGAGTTCCCTATGATTATTTGAGGAGAAAAAATTGAATTTGGTTTACAGTTGGCTTTGTACCATATGCTGGCTCCAGCCAGAGTGAACCCTCAGGACAGTCCCTGAAGGATAAAGAAAATCTTCTGTGGGGTGGTAATTTGTATGGCACATCTCACTGCCCGCTTTTCCTGGAAGGAGATATAGTCATAAGAGAAGTAAACCTTTATCCAACATGTACACAGTAGCTGAAATTTGCTCAGGTCATCAGGGATTCCAAATATTTGAAGATTAATGACAAGCTGGGTTAGGCAAAACGTGTCTGGGTGGAGCTCTTGGCATATTCTCAACATGGGAGAGTATTTGTGTCCCACAGAACAATGTTTGTTTGCCTCTACTGTGGAAGAGGCTCTCAATTATCAGGCAGACAAGAAACTTCTGTGTGAATGGTTTCAGCTTCTTTTTCACAGTAACCCCCTAGGTCAGTATGTTCACAATGGACTTGCAAAATGCTGGTATAGCATAGATAAAGAATATATATAAGCCCAGTGAAATGGACTCCCTTTCACCCAAACTGATCCGGCTACTTCCCCTAGTAAGTGTCAAGGTGTTAGCATGATAGACCAATTTGAAACTCAAATTTTGCCATAAATCACTAGACTCAATCATCCATTTGCCTATTACACTAAACTCTTTCCATCATGGAGAGATCAGAGATTTGACTCACTAAAAAAAAAAAAAAAAAAAAAAAAACAAAAAAAAACCTTTTCTGGATTTGGATTTTCTTATCTACCTATCTATCTACCATGTTTCTGCCATCAAAATAATCTAATTGCTGACTAGATGTCTCATTCATCAGCATCAAGGAATTTGCTTCATAATGAAGAATGTTAGGTAAAAGACTGATGCCTTTAAATTTTAGTTTCTTACTGTAACCATTACCCTGAAACAGCTAAGCTTATAGAATCGAACAATGGTCTATTAACCAGTATGGTGTTAGTTAGTAGATAGACAATGGCTTGGGCTATTGGAGAGCTGTGCTACATAATGAAGTGTCTGTTCTAAACCAGCAAGAGTATACAGAAAGAAAGAGTTGCCATTTATGGAGATGAGAAAGATTGCAGGAGGAGGAAGATTCAGGATTTCTGTTTTGACTTTGAAGTTCCCACTTGATATCAATGTGAAGACTTCAAAGAAAGAAATCTGGAAAGGATGTATTCATTTGAGTAATCATCAAATAGATGGTATTTAAAGACAGGAGATGAAACGAACTCACTCAGGCAGTGAAAGTTGACAAAAATGAAAAGTTCAGTGATCTTGTGGCTCTCTGGAATTAGCCAAGGAGACTAAAAGGAGCAACAGGTAGACAAGACAACAGAGGTGACAGTGTCTCGGAATTTAATGGAAGAAAGTGTTTCAAGAAAGAAAGGATAATCACTCATGTCAAAAATGCTGCTGTGAAGTCAGATAGGAAGAGAACTGTAATGCAATCATTACGTTTTGCCACATGGCGGTTACTGTTGCCTATGTCAACTGTTTAAGGGGATGGATAGCAATGAAAGCCCGGTTAGAATTGGTTCAAAGGAGTTTTTCAGGAAAATTCTTGATAACAAGTACATATGCCACTGCTAAGTATATACCCAAAAGAAAGAAAATCAGTATATTGAGGAGATATCTGCACTACCATGTGTCTTGCAGCACAATTCACAATAGTCAAGATTTGGAATCAACCTAATTGTCCATCAACAGATGAATGGATAAAGAAAATGTGATATATATACACAATGGAGTACTAATCAGCCATAAAAAAGAATGAGATTCTGTCATTTGCAACAACATGAAAAAACTGGAGGATATTATATTAAGTGAAAGAAGTCAGGCATAGAAAGACAAACTTTACGTATTTTCACTCATTTATGTGAGCTAAAAATTAAAACAATTGAACTCATGGAGACAGAGAGTAGAAGGATGGTTACCTGAGGCAGGGAAGGGCAGTGGATTGGGGGGGTGTGGGAAATGGGGATGGTTAATGGGTACAAAAATATAATTAGATACAATGAATAATATCTTGTATTTTGGCTGGGCACAGTGGCTCATGTCTGTAATCTAAGCACTTTGGGAGGTTGAGGTGGGCGGATCATTTGAGCCCAGGAGTCACACCACTGCACTCCAGTCTTGGAGACAGAATGAGATCCTGTCTCAAAAATAAAATAAATACAATATAGTATTCGATAGCACAACAGGGTAACTACAGTCAGCGATAATTTGTTGTAAATTTTAGAAAAACTGAGGGAGTACATTTGGAATGCTCATAACACAAAGAAATGGTAAATTCTTGAGGTGATGGACACCCTATTTACTCTGATGTGATTATTCATTGTATGATTGCATCACAATATCTCATGTGTTCTATATATAAAATATATAGACCTACTATGTATCCAAATAAGTTTAAAAAAAAAAACATTTTTATGGTTTCTGAGGAAAAATAAAAGGTCGGGGGGGATTGGGCATAGAAATAAGGATAAACTTACTGTATGTTATCAGAGAAGGCAGAACACAGATCAAAATGCGAGTATATTGATAGACATGGGAGCATGTAGAACTTTGGCCTGTTCTATTGTCCCTAAAATAGGTAATAAGGTCACTAGAAGAGTGTGATTATATGGGACTGGCATAAGAAGTTTGAAGAGGGGGCTGGGCACAGTGGGTCACACCTGTAATCCCAGCATTTTGGGAGGATGAGGCAGGTGGATTACCTGAGGCCAGGAGTTTGAGACCAGCCTGACCAACGTGGCGAAACTCCATCTCTACTAAAAATACATAAAATTAGCCGGGCATGGAGTGCCTGTAATCCCAGCTACTTGGGAGGCTGAAGCAGGAGAATTGCTTGAACCTGGAAGGCAAAGGTCTCAGTGAGCAGAGATCACACCACTGCACTCCAGACTGGGCGACAGAGCAAGATTCTGTCTGGAAAAAGTTTGAGGAGGGAAGAGAAAATAGGAAAGAGTAGTTGAGAAAAGAGGAAGTGTGGAAAATGGAGTAGCTCTAAGGACTTAAGATTCATCATCTTGTATGTCTGATTTTTCTCTAAGTCTCTTGCAGCTCTTCATATGCAGGCATGGAGAAGGTAGAGTGTTATTTACAAAATGAGTTAAGGATTTGCTAGGCCACTAAAAACGTTGGGAGACACAGACCCTGGGAAAGATCCAAGGGTGTGATGATAATAATGGCCCCATGTAATCTAAGCAGAAGAAGGGGAAGAGAGACACATACTTATCTCATCCTGGTGCAAGCACTTAAATTCCAAACTTTCTGCTCCATTGATCTGGGTTCCTAACAAACACTGCTTATTATTGTCATTTAAGCACTTTTTTGATGTTCCTTGGACAGTAAATTCTTTCAAAACACAAATAGTATGATCTCAATGTAACAGACAAAAAATGATCAATGGTTACCTTTTACTTTTTTGAAAAAGTCACTTACTCTGTTTCTGATCTACAAAAAGGTACAAAAATTGGGTGGTGGACTTAAACATGTAGCAAAACATTTTCAGGAGATGCAAGAAGAGGAGAGAAAGAATCATGGGCTTTGAAATCACATAGACCTAGGTTTGAATTCTGACCCAGTTGCTGACTGAGTTTCTGTTAGCAAAGCAGATAAGTAAACTTCTCTGAACCTGAGTTTCCTCATCTTTAAAATGAAGAAAATACCTACCAGGCAGATATAAATATTAAACAAGATAATAATGTATATTACCTGGTACCTTGCAAGACAGTGTATTTTTAAAATGTAGTTACTTTTCTCCACTGTCAGCTGGCATGCCTAAATGGTGTTATCTGAAATGCTGGTTTTCCTGGGTATTAATTGGGGCTGTGTAATAAAATGATTTCATGGTCAGATACATTTTTAAGATATTGTGTTAAAGAAGAGTAAACAGTTTTCTTGATTGTAGACCTTCTTCGAAAGTTTGATGCCTCTTGAATTTTGAGAGATAGTTATAACATGCAAAATTTCCTGTACATATTTGACAGGATAATACATTTTTCTCAAATATTTAATGGTATAAAATGCATGCTTCATAAGATATACTTCTACTCTTCTCTTCATTCAAGGGTAGCCAAGGACCATATACTTTATTTAGTAGTTTTAATGTCATTTTCAAAGACTATGCCATAGTTTTAAAGACGTTACATAGTATTTTTCTGGGGAAAAAAATGATGCAGCCTACTTATGAATCAAATCAGAAACTCGCTTTTAAGTATAGTCTTTTTGTACCTAGATAAGTCCTCTGTATTTCAGATTCAGTTGCTTTCTCTTACTCAAATAATTTTTTATTACAGTAAGTTAGGTTGGTGTAAAAGTAATTGTGATTTTTACAATTACTTTTAATTGCAAAATTTTCATACCTATAAAGTTTGAAAGTCGGAACACAAATCATATCGGGTCTTCAATTTTTGCTAACTCAATGAGTTTTCACATAAGCTATTAAATTGTTTTTGTGGGATAATACATTAGGTAAATGTTCTCAGATTATCCCTTATGCCCTACAGAAACAGGATGTCAGGTAATAACTGGATGGATCATTGTTGGCAGAGATTGTAAAGAAGTGAATAGATTTATAACATATTTGAAGAAGAATACAAATACCTGGGTTTTTTAATCAACATAATAATATTCATTAAGTGCATTTAAAAAACTTTATTTAAAATAGTTGAAAGCTCTTTTTCTTTTTTTCCTTATCTCCTCCTCAGATTTACCTTATTGTTCTAGTAAGGACCAGAAAGTTACTCTTCTTGTGTCTTCCTGATCTTTTCCACAGTTAACCAAGAAGTGAACAAATAGCAAATAAAAGATCATCACTCTTTTACATAGTCATTTTTTTCCTGAGACTGCACACACATTGTGGTCTGCCTTAACCACAGAAAATTGACATTTTCTATATCCTCAGGTCAGTGTGACATTAACTGGAGCATCACATTCTGCTAGTATCTCTTTCTCTTATTATTTTTATGCATCTTATGCTATTTTTAAAGTCATGCTGTTGAACATGTCATGACTGAATATGAGTGAATCCAAATATCAACCTTTTAATATGAATAAAAGTGTCAAATTGGAGAACAGCTCGTGTTGGTTGAATCTCATAACAGAGAACACAGCCTATGTCCAGTTAATGCTAGAATATCCTATCAATCAGATTTCCTTATAAAAGTACAGGCATAGTGGTACTGATGAAGTCTAAATAAATTCAGGAAAATATAAATGTTTTCGGTTAATTTTGAGAAGGAAGTAAAGTTTCAAATGTATAAGATCCACTGTCAACTTAAATATGATATATGAAAAAAATCATAACTGTATCTTCCTAGGTAATTTATCTGTCAGATCTAGATTTTTAGCTTGTAGTTTGGATGGAACAAATCTAGGGGAAAGATAATATTCATTCTCACTTTTTTGTTATTGGGTTTTATATTTGCTGTCCTTATTGAGCAGTGTACATAGCCAAGTTACTTAAATTTTCAGTAACCCATTTTAAAAAGTGACCACAGATGAAAGGAGACCTCTCGGCATCCATCTTTTATAAGTTTTAATCTGAACAGTTGATGAGGAAAAGCACTGATAGCCAGATACCCCCAGATTCCATGGTCCTTGACACAACATATTTAGAACATCAAACTCAGGTGCATGCAAACCAGATTCTAATTATCTGGGTCTGCTAGACAAAAATATCCTTTTCTTCATTTTGGGCTAACCTTCATTTTACCATTCAACTGAAAATAATGATATTTAATGTGAACTATATAAAGAATTATTTTGCCTTTACAGCATCCTGTGCTCTAAGCAATGTCAATTCATACTTTTTTTATTTGGGCGACTCACTTTCTCTTTGAGCCCGTGGAAGAACACCAGCAGAGGGAAGGGTACTTAGTAGAGTCGCAGTATATAAATCGCTCTGCCGAGAGCATTACAAAGGCTCTGTTGTGCTATCACACAGCAGAGCCAATAATATACAATATGAAAAATCCCTGCCAAGTGCACAGAGAATACAGACAATGTTTGCCATTTCTCGGATCGGCTGTTTGTTATGTGTTGTAAGAGTTTACAGCGATAGAGTTAGAAAAGTCCCACACCCCAGTCTTTCTACTGTAACAATAACAACGCCAACAACATAAACACACACACATACATACACTCTTAAAGACATCAGAACATCAACAAAAAAACAGTGGGTGGTAGTGGGATTTAAACACAAACAATTCTATAGAAACAGAAATGGAATTTTCACAAAGCACCAAAGCCTTGTATAACCACTTCCTTAAAGATGTTCTCTATATTTTCTGAAAGCACATCAACTCAACCATTTATAAACAAATTAGGATGTCAGAATTTTTAAAGAAAAATCACATCTTGAGATACATATCTTATTTAAAATACTAAAACAAAGCCATTCATTCTCCATGGAAAGTTAGTGTCATCTTTTCTGAAGATAGGCTCCAAAATTAGCATCACTGATTTTTGTTTTCAAAATATGACTCAAGGAAATAAGATACTATGAAGCTATACATCAGATTTTTTTCAACTTCATCTCCTATATATGAAGATGTGTTTATATCTATATGGCAGACAAATACATGAATATGTTTTCTGAGCATTCTTGATTTTAACTGTTATGAACAAGCATTTTCTACATTTTAGTTCAAAAATTATTAAAAGGGATTATATTTTTATTATAACAGCCTAAAACAACAGTGCAATTATAGCTTTTAAAATTTTTCTTGCCTTCTTTCTCAAATCTCTGTTTTCCTTTCTATGAACCTTCCCTCCTTTATTTCACTACCAGTTTTCTTAGACACTTCTTCCTCTTGTGCTTCTTTCTGTTTTTCCAGTTATTTCAAATTTCATTTGTAATCCTGGTTGTGTTTCTATCTTTATTTTACATATTCCTACATCTGGGTTCCTCTCTTCTTTCTGATTTCTACTTCTGTTCTCTTCTGTTTCTGTTTTCTCTTTTTTTCCTTTTCTTTCTGTTTTATGCTATAAATCCCCCTTTTTATTTATTTCTCTATCTCTTGGAAGCTTAAAATAGCAGTAAAAAAAATTTTTTTTAATGATGCCTGGTAAATTTTCTCAGATTGTAGAGAACGAAATGTTTAAGCTGTATCATTCCAATATATGCAAAGTTCTTTTAGTGGCATCTAATCATATTTTACAGCCCAGTTAAAAACTCACCTCTACCATGAATACTTTTTCTTCTTTCTTAGGAAAAAACATTTGTTCTCCTATTTGCCCCCAAAGAACTGTGTATACATTCCTATTTTAGAACTTATCGTGTTATAGAAGGTTGTTCACATATTCACCTGGTCTAGTAAAGCATAAATAACCTGCCTGAAAGATATACAGCTTATGTATCTTTTTAACCCCTTTACCCAAAATGATACCCTAAAGCCAGTATGTCTTCAAAAAACACAAGTTCAAAAACAAATGTACACAGATTGTGGTAAGTGCTGCTTGCTATTTACCAGAGACTTTGCTTAATCTATGAAATTTTAGATTCCTGACTTATAATTGTAAATAATTTCTTCATGGGGTGGTGAAACAATGCATTTAAAGCCCTTAGCACAGTGGCTAGCACATAGTAATTGCTTAATTCATGTTTGCTGTTAGCTCCTTTGGGAAGATGGACCTTTTCTGATCTCAACGGTTTTGAGGTAGTTATAATTTATCTTAAAATAAAACTGTTGGAATTCCCCAAACACTTCTTTTTGCCAACATCATCCTGCAAATATGCTACTGGATGTCTCGTTAAATGATATATAGATTCCCTAAAGGTGAAGTTGAAGACATGAAACTTTTCCGTAATGGGCATCACTAGGGAGTAGGAACTCCAGATGGTTCATGGCAGAACCAGCTGTCCAGGGAGCATTGTTTGATGAGTGCTGTGGCCCACAGAGAACAGCAAAAAGGTAGGGGCCCATCTAAAAGTGTGTCTCAGTGAGCTAGGGTAAGCTTACATGCACATCAAATATAAGATTCACTATTTGATCCATTGATGGGTCATTTGTTATTATACCATTCAATATATTATTGTATGATTGTAAATTCTACTACATTAAAACACTAGCCAACTCTTGTTTGTTTGTTTTTTATATATCATGCTGTCCTTGAGAAACCTATTTTCTTTTTAATGCACTTAATGAAAATAAATCCCAATAAATCTGAATATAAATTATACCAAGAACATGAACTTGAGTCTTGGTGCTCTATCTGAAGTAAATATATCTATGCAACAAATGATTCTTTGCACATTGCTCCTGATAGTCCATTGTTTGTACTATGAATAGAAATAGGAGAAAATTTCAGGGGGTTTTCAGCTGGAAATTAGGACATTTTACTTTCATTTCTTGTCTCACATACTCAATTACCTTTTCAAAAATGTCCCTACATCCTCAGATTTCTGAAATTGCCTAAAAGAAAATAATTCAAGTTTATTTCTCCCTACAATTGCCCTAAACATATAAGCCTTTGTTTAGACAGTACCCAAATCTATTATTTTCTACTCATCTTTGTCTGTTTCTCTACTTTGTACTTGTATTATTATGCTTTTGCCCTGAAAGATACCACTCTGCACTTAAGTCAATTGAAACTCATCCTGATTTGTTTTATAAAACATATTTCCTATTTTCTCAATATTTTTATTTTCACTATTACTTTTCTCAACTAATCAGCCCTTATAATAGCTCGGATGTATGTATTTCTAGTATATGTGAAATAAATACTTGGCTCATTTTCTTTTCTCTGATTGTACCACTTTCAGAAATACAAAGCATTGCCCCTTATTTTCTTGTGGGTCTCTACATGGCCTTACTTCCTGGCCATCCTTCCCTCCCTAGCCAGCCTAAAACCCTTGGTCAATGACTTAAACCTCTCTCTTATGCTTATACTTCCTGTGCCCACATCCTACCAACACTTACACCTGATAAGAGTAAGCATCTACTGTCTTCATTTCTACATGCTGAGCAGTGCTGGAGAAAAATCACAAAATAATGATTCTTGGTGCTTTTACAAATATATGGCTTCTGATTTTAACAGTGCCTTCCAGGTTGATTGGTAATTGTAATGTCATTTTTGAATACCTTTTTCATTTCTAGAGTATCTGTTCCAAAATTTTGTTATTCCCTTGAAACCCAGTATTAAATGTTTACTCACTCCCAGTATATGTCTCTTGTTTTGTAGGGAAAACAAAGATCATCTAAAATTCATTTCCTCAACTTTCTGCCTCTTACCATTTTTTAAAAAAATGATTTATCCTCAAACATCATACTTCATCCCATACTGATGCAAGGAAAAAAAGATGGTCCTATGCCTGTTCAGGAAGAGAACTTTGCCTCCACACTAGATCAGTTGTTTTGCTCCGTGATCAAATTTTTACGGATTGATATCGTAAAAAATAAAATAGGACTTTTTCATCAAGTGTTCACTATCAAGAATTACCTTATTCTGAAAGATACCTTACTACTTTTATTGACATTGAATATCTTCTTTTATATATTAGAGGAAAGATGTCATGAAATTGATTTCTTTAATGTCTTTCCTTTGAAATTGATTCTTTCAATTATCTTCCATTTGAAAAAGTAAGAGAAAGAAGAAAACTAGACACACAAAAGCATTTCCTGCTTGCCCAGTGTCTACTTAAAAAAATTCTGTTACTTGTTAGAGTCACACTTCCTAAGGAATAATATACATTCACTGTCTCAATTTGCACACTTTCAATTTACTTCTTAACCACTAACATTTGACTTCTGTTCACCAAAATTGCTTTTGTTAAGGTCAGTAATCACCTTCTAATCACCAAGACCAAGGGACACTTTTAAGTCTTCATTTTTCTTGATCCTAAAGATACCCGTGGCACTATTTACTATTCCCACATCTTTGAAAGATTTTTCTCCCCTAATTTTGGTAATGCAACATTCTCTTGGTTCTTTTTGCACTTGAGATCTTCCTGATATATAAAGCTCTTAAGCTTCAGTGTTCTTCAATGTTCCCTTCTTCTTCAATTTCTAGTTTCCCATTATTCACTCTCTGTGTAATCTCATTCCTAACCCTGACAACTTCAGATACTGTGTATCTCCTGACACATCTATTTATACAACTACAAATCTCTGTTACTAACTTTCTACTACGTACTTTTACCCAGATATGCTGCTAACTTCCAGCTAAATGTGCTCAAGCTACAAATCCTCTTTTATTCTTATGTGTTTTCTCCCTTCATACATTATATCAAAATGATACTACCCTCAGACTAGTTGCCCAAGTCAGAAACTTGCTTCTCCCTTTCTTTCACTTTCCTGCAAGTCAGTTACCTAAAGTAATTTGCAAATTATTTCAGGCTTCTCCATCCAAACTAGCACCACTTTAATTAGTTTCCTCTTGATTTCTTGCCATGATGGAAGTAATATCATTCTAACTCCAATATATCTTTCAAAATGCACTTCGAGCGAACCTGCTAAAACTGTCATGCTTCCTAGAATCTACAGGATAAGTCCATTCTCTGAACCATGCTTTCAAAGCTCCTTCCAGTCATATTTCCCAGCACTCTTCTGTATCTTTCTGGCCTTGCCTTACTAGACTTTTTAGTCCTCCCGTTGTGGTTTCATGCTTTCCTTTTCTTAGAATGTCTTTCTCTTTCTACCGAATTCTTCAACATTCAACTAATAGTTTTCTATGAGAATATAGATACAACTGGAAGTTCTCTCTGGGGAGCCTTCTTTAGTCTCTCTTCAAGTATGTGAAACCTAGCCTGTTAAAGGATTGCTTACTTACCTTTGTTCAGCACAAAGTTATGAGCTTCTTGATTGAATATAAGAAGTTTGTTATTTTCATCTGGTCTGGAGCCTGGTTTAGAGCAACCACTTAATAGATGTGCACTGGTAAATAGCATTCTCTTTTCTCAGCATTGAGCTTAATTTCTCTTCTTGGTTTAAACAGAGTACTAGATTCCCCAATTGATCCCTAAGAGTTTTGTAAGTCTTTTGGTCCTGAACGTTATACCTAGGTTGCTAATGGCAATGTTGAGCTTTTTCCTTTAAAAACAATATTAGGCTTCACTCACAAAATCATTGGGGGCAAGCTGAAGCCTATTCATGGAAAAATAAATTAACAATGGAAATAGTGGTATATATTTGGCTGAAGCTGTTGAAAATGTATGACACTATTTAGAACAGTCCATTTATAAGCTGATGTTGGCAACACCCCAAATATCCATATTACTAATAATATGTTTGGTAGACAGTTGGTAACTGGTTTGCAAACTTAATTGGAAATAGCTTTTTGAAATTAAGGGCTTTTCATGTCAAAGGAAGAACTTAATGAAACTAAATTATTTTCCTCAAATATCCTGTCTTCCTATTAAGAAAAGAGTGAGTGGCAATGAAAACCCAATTAATTCAAAAATAGTCTTTTTATTCTGAGATTTTAGAATTGTAACCACATTCTATTAGACTAGTTACAGATCTAAATTCATTTTCTCATGGAAGGGTCTAGGGAAAAAGTATAAAATATGCGACTTTTATCTTTAGTAGTGTCATAAGTCCCCATTGCAGTGTCCCTCCCCTCTCTCAAGATTCCCCTCCTCATAAAATGCCCCCCGTCTTCAGGTACCCAGACTATATTTCTGAAGGTAGACTAAACGGTACAGGGACCAGAGTGATAAGAGTAATCAAAGGTTGAAGGGACATTTTTTTCATTAGAATTTCTATTTAAATATGGGACTCTAAGGCCAAAAAACCTTTAGGATCCAAAGGAATTATACTCAAATATGTATTTTAGACTCTGACTAGAAACTGGTGGAAATGTTTTTGCTTGGGGGACCGGGGTAAGAAAAGGAAACTATTTAATTCTGCCTGAATTATAACAGCCACTCATGAGACCAGACGTAGTGCCAATTTCCTGGAAAACATATCAGAGCTGCTCTAAAGATGGTCCTTTAGCTTACCTTTTAAAAATTACTTATATGTTGTTTTTCAAGATAGTGTAAATTACTATTAAATGATGTGCTGCTGAGCACAAAAAAAATAACATTGAGCAACTAAGAAACAAGCAAATGGAACTTATGAGGTGAGAAGCAAGGGATCAGAGAACACATAACAAAAGTTTTAAAGATTTTTCAATAGAAAAAGAAAAAAAGAAAGAAAGAAAGTTCTGAAGAATGCTTTGACTCCAAGAGATGTCAATTGGTGCTTACCTGAACACACACTTGGGTTGAGGGGTACAGCTGGCAGGGGGGCATGAGTAACTTTTGAACACATCTATACAAGTTACTTTAAGCCACAAGCCCCACTCATTGCTGCCTCAACTCACAAAATAAAAAATCAAAGATAACATTTAAAGTAAGATAAATGATAAAGAGGCAGTATTTTGAATCTATCATCGACTGTTTCCTACGCTTCTAAGCCACAGATTTTGGAGTGGGAGTACAATTATTAGATGATTTTTACGTTTCTCTTCATTGAGCTGAGGATCAATAGCATATGAACTGAAGGGAGAGTTTTGCCAGAGTTAGAGAGTTTTAATAAATATCAACTTGCTAAGCCCTGGTGGAAATTTGAATTGCTATTTACGGATGTATAATGTAAAAAGAAAAAAAATGCTATTCTCTAGAATTGTATTTGAGTGTTGGACACTCATTAATACATTTTGGATTAATTCAAAATATTTAAATAATAGACCTTTATATTGTGTTCTCATGAAGTAATTTTTAAGGCAGATCTATGTCCTATTGTAACCCCTATCTTCAGCAAAATGTCTAGCATGTAGGGGACTCAATAAATATTTCTTACATAAATGGTGAAATCCATAAGTTGCATTGATTTACGCTGCTAATAATAATAAGGGTTAAATACTTACTGAGTGATTACTATATACTAGACATCAGCACTAGCACTTAGAACAATGGTTTTCTTTGTAACATCTTTCTTACTCCTTACGGCAACACCATGAGGTAACTGCAATCATGATTTTCAGATTAAAAATAAGGTAAATGAGATACTAACAGATGAAGTAATTTGTCCAACTAGTGAGTGACAAAGTCATACACAGGCAGACTGATTCAAAATTTCTGTGCTTAGTCACCATGTCACATATTTTCTGAATCTTCTGGTGTCTTTTTTTGACAATCTTATTCACTCTATAAGCCTTTAATGAGTGATTTTTAAATGATAAACATTGTTATAAATACTGAGGTTATGAGAATTAACCAAACACAAAAGTCTGTGCTTTCATTAACCTTATTACATTGGAGAGAGAAATGGAGAAGAGACACAAAATAAATAAGTGGATTAAAAGAAGGTTAAAGCAGAATAAAGAGGACATAGTGTGACAATACAGTTTGCTATTTTAGATAAGGAGCCAAGTAAAGCCATTCAGTTAAGGTGGCATTTGACGAAAAACTTGAAGAAAGGAGGAAGCAATTTACACAAATATGTCAGGGGAAATTGTCATTGCCAGGGGACAGCAGCAAGTGCAAAAGCACTGGGGCAGAATAGCAGTTGGCATCTTCAGAGAAGACTGAAGTGGCCAATGTGGCCAAATCAATGAGAAAGAAGGCAAGAAGAAGAGAGTGAGAACAAACCATGCCAGAAGGAGGCCGAGGACCTTTTGGGACATAATACAAAGACTTTGGATTTTATTCTGAGTAGGTTAGGGAGCCATTGAGGGCTTTGAGGAAATGATTTTAAAAAACAAACACATAGAGACATAACTATTGATGTTATACAGACAATAGACCATTCATTACAGATTACATAGAAATATGAAAAAAATCTCCAGAAAGATTATAAAATTAAAAATTTAATTTATATAACTCCATGTCTGTCAGGCCTAATATTCTAAGCCAAGATAAACACCATAGTATGATTCAATGTTTAAAATTCTATCAAGCAGGTAAAACTGAAAAATGAGGTTTAATAATATTAATGGATGCAAAGTGGTAAACCAATGAAGAACACCATGGAAAACAAAAACAAAAACCTCAGTAAGGTTGCTACCTTATTGCAATATATACAATATAGCACAAGGTGGATATGATTAAGGAAAGACATATTAGAAATTCTAAATTGCTGAAAATATTCTATTTCCTTGCAGATAATTGGTACATGAGTGCTCATTTCATCATTTTCTTCTTTGAGTCTATGGTATATTTTTCACTATTATTTTTTTAAGAATGGCTGGTAGGGCAAGACGAGAACAGGGAAAGTATAAATAATCTTTAAAGAATCTTCTGAAGAAGAGAGAGTGTTAAGAAGAGAACATAAAGTCAAAACAATTTGTGTAAGATCAAAGAGACTGTTTTAATACCACTGAACAGTATTTAGAAGACAGAACATGATTACAGATCCAAGAAGGACAGAGTAACAAACAGAAGCAGATGGAAGGAGGGCAGAAATCAAGATAAATTTGCATGTATTCTTTTTTCTTATCTATTAATTGACAAAATTTCTTTCACATAGATATGTGTGTTGAAATGCCTAAGGAGATAATCAAACCATTTTTGGAAGGAAAGTATAGACTAAACTCAAATACTCAGGTACTTTGTGATATATTTCTTATTTCTCCTTTTTAAAATCTTTATTACAAACACTTTCAAAAATTACTAGAGTAGACAGAATAAATATAATGAACCTCCACATATTCATTATCCAGATTGAACAATTATAAACAAATGGCAATTTTATTTCATCTACACTCCCATTTACTTCTTCCTCTCCCGTGTTATTTTAAAGCAAATCCTGGATAGCATCTCGTTTAATCCATAAACATTTCCAAATGCATCTCAAAAACATACGTACCCTTAAAAAACGTATCTGCAATGCCATCACCACACCTTAACACATTAAAAGTATAGATCAGCTAAATCTTTGACATTGATAAGACCCCATCAGCTCTCAGCCACCAAATCTGCAGATTTTCCCAAATGTATCCTATTCTCTCCAACTTGACCTTTTTCAAAATGGACGAATGTGTTCTTCCAGTTCTCCCATTTGTGTTCTGAGCCACAAGTTATTCAAGTTAACATGTATTCCAGGTAATCAGTAGTTCTAGACTCATTTATCAATTAGAACTTTATTACAGTAATAATAAAATAGAATTTAATAGAAAGGGTTAAAGAAAAATGGAAAAGAAAATAAATATTTAGAAATATCTAAGTCTTCTCTAAAAAATTTATAGTAGAGATGAAATTTTGAGTGTTCATTGTGTACTCAGTGCATGCAGAAAAAGAACTCAGTACATGCACAGAGAAGCATGTCAAAATCATTCAGTTTGTTCCCAGGGCTCTGACACCAGCTGACTTAGATTAAATAGCAGTGAGCTGGAAAAGCATTCTGGGTATTGGCATGCAAATGAATTCACCAAGCATTTCTTCCTATGGCTTTGGAATTCCCACAACCACAAATACATGAAACATATATTTTTTAATTGCATTTTAAGCAAGTAAATACAATGCTAAAACTGTCCTTTTCATGGACCAGAAATGATCCCAATGGACATAAAAATATTTTCTAAGAGGAACAAAAGTAATTTTTAAAAGATGGGTTTATTTTTAAAGTGTTTTTAAAGGTACATGGGAGCACACACATCAAGCATAATCATTCATCCACAATTGCAGCCTCAACACATTGTAATGGTTTTCTCTGAATTAAGCTATTTCTATTTAGGTATTGTTAAGGAAGACCATAATTGGCATGTGTACAAAGAAACTGAAGATCAATGATTGTTTGGACAGTGAAAAAACATGTTCATAAAGCCTCTGGAACATCGGTTTGGCTTTTCAAATAAGTACTATCTCAGTCATTTAATTGTATGAGAAACTAATAGTGCTCAGAAGCAATAACTGATTTGGAAAAAAAGAAGAAAGAGAAAAAATTCCAGCACAAAAATTTACATAGAGAATTTTACAATATATTTATATTTGACACCTTGACTCTCAACTCCTCTTACCCCAAAGAGAATGAATTATAGTAAAGTCATCTCAGTAAAGTCATGGCTCAGGTGAAATATTACAGCAGCAGTGCTTTAGTAATGTGACACAGCTTCTTGATTTTTCTCAGTATTTAACTCCACCTCCTTCACACTCTCCCCTGCCCTTAAATAAAGTAGTATTCATTCTAAAATTATAAACTGAAATGCAGAATGCAAGCCTTTCTTTTTCCTGTGTAAGCCAAGATCACTTTGCAGTATACCCCTGCAGGGGACCTAACAGGGAATTTCCAAAAACATTAATGTATTCAGAAGAAATGTCAAAATAAAGAAAGCCTGTAAACATTGTCTGTGGGAAGCTTTTTTGTGCCCTTCCCGAATGCAAAATGAACTCTCATTTTCCCACAGAAGTAGGATCTGTTTCTGCCATCTAGTGACAATCAGGCCAATGGGTGCTTAGGAAAGAAACACATTTTCTAAATAGGTTTAACAAATCAATCCAAAACAACTAGAGTTTTATACATATACACAGTTACAAAGGCAGGCACACACACACACACACACACCCCTTTAGAAAGGAGTCTTTAACAGGGTACCCAGGGTGTAAGGGTGTCCAGATGTTCCTGGTTTATCTTTGAAATAAGAAAGTAAATAGATAACCATACTTATTACATGCACAATGCTTTTAGCTTTGTCAAATCACTTTCCAATGCTAATTTTTTCATCACAGGAGTCCAAGAGGCAGTTTGAGCACTAATTGGGAGTGTGAGTTCTAGAATTCAAAGCTTACTTGTTTCCATATTTGAAATCTTGTTAATGACCCGTCCAAGTATGGGATTCAGCTCTCCTGATTACTAGACTTTTGTTAACTGGCTATATCTCATATATATCCATATATTACATAAGGTTGCATGACTGCATTATGATGAAAGCAAGAAGATGAAAATTTAGCTTTCTTTCCAAAGTTCTAATTATCCAACTTTACAAAAAATATGAATATCTGTAAGCAGATTAGAATGATTTGATGGCGAAGACACCTGTAGTTAAGGAAGCTGAGGCGAGAGGGTCATGATCTGGAGGACAACTTATTACCTTTTAGAGATTTTGGTTCCCCAGCCAACCTCAAAATTTGAGATTGAAGGATTGAGGAAAAAGGAAATAAAAGCAGTATGTTATTGCTTGCTTATTTTCCTACAGTATTGCTCATTTTTCTCCTCACTTTTACCTAGCAAATAAAACATAACCTCTTTATTTAGGTCAAACTTTTCCAGGTCAAAGAAGATAGGAAAATTCTAGGAAGGGAGAAATGGCTTTTTCTAAGAATACGTAAATGGTAAATGTAAATTCCACCCACAAACACAGGAGAGCAGGCTGAATATTTAGGCATAGGTGCAGGCCAGTGGAAGGGCCCTGTGGAAATATTTTTCTTCTCTCTACAATTTATTTTTCTGATACAGGGTCACACTCTGTTGCCCAGGCTGGAGTGTAGTGGTATGAACATGGCTCACTGCGGCCTCAACCTCCTGGACCCAAGTGATCCTCCTGCCTCAGCCTCCCCAGTAGTTGAAATCACAGGCACACACCATCACATCCAGCTAATTTTTAAATTTTACATAGAGATGGGATCTCGCCATGTTGCCCAGGCTAGTCTCAAATTCCTAGGTTTATGTGATCCTCTTGCCTCGGCGTCCCAAAGTGCTGCAATTACAGGAATGAGCCACCATGCCCGGCCACCTCTCTCCACCTTTTATATTTACATATATCTGCTTCCAAGACAATGTTCTCCTGATTTGTATCCTACGTCTATGGCTGCTCATTTTCATATTCTTTACATATTTTCTCTTATCTCCCCAACCCTTCCATGTTGGAATCCCAGAAATGCATTCTTTGAACCTTTTACTCTTTTCTATCTATCCTTACTCCTACAGGGATCTTGTCCAGCCTCATTGCCTTCAGTACTATCTTCAATACTATGCAGTAACAATTCACAAATTTCTACCTACAGCCAAGAAAATTTCCCTAAACTCTAGATTGGTATCTCTAACTATCTCATTGAGTTCCCCATCTGAAAATATAAATGGCATCTCAAAACTAATACAGTCAAAATTGAGTTTCTTAATATTTCCACCAAAACTTATGTTCCCCTTCCCATTTCCAATGGGAATTCCATCTTTCTGGTTGCTCAAACTGTTCATGTTGTTCATGATGATATGAATTAACCCTATCAGTGTAGCTGGGCCTAAGACTACAACTGGATTTTCCAGTTAAAGTAGCCAATAACTTCGTGTCATTTGCCACACAAAAAAAGGTCTTTACAACTATCCCTCTATATGCTTAGCCAACGTCTCTTCATCATTTTGATTGCAGACAGAAAGTTTTATCCTTTGAAAAGCATTATTTGATCTCACAAGATTGGGTCAGGCATTCTTCTCACATGATGTCAGACATATACTTGCATACTGATGCTGTGTTGTAGTGCAGCTAAATTGTTTAATTACTTAATTGCAAAATCTGAAAGCATAGGCTACATATGTGTTTTTAAGCATTGGCTATCTTTTGAAAAGTGCATGTTAAAAATTCAATTAATTTTGTTTCATTATTCAATAATTATGAATCTTAAATTCAACTTTTTAATCTAGCTATGTATTAATTTAAATGCCTAAGATGGGCTGGGCACAGTGGCCTGTAATCCCAGCACTTTGGTAGGCCGAGGCAGGCTGATCACCTGAGGTCAGGAGTTCAAGACCAGCCTAGCCAACATGGCAAAACCCCGTCTCTACTAAAAATACAAAAATTAGCTAGGCATGGTGGCGGGCAGTTGTAATCCCAGCTATTTGGGAGGCTGAGGCAGAAGAATCGCTTGAACTGGGGAGGTGGAGGTTGCAGTGAGCTGAGATTGTGCCACTGCACATCAGCTTGGGAGACAGAGCAACATGTCATGTAAAAAAAAAAAAAAAAAAAAAACCTAAGGTCACAAGTAACAAAAAATTTAACTCAAATGTTTTAAACAATAAAGAAATCATTTTATATAATAAGAAGTCTCTAGCAGCACTACAATTCCAGGATCAGTATAGGCAGAAGTTTAGCCATCTCATGTAATCCCAGCACTTTGGGAGGCCGAGGTGGGTGGATCACGAGGTCAGGAGTTCAAGACCAGCATGACCAACATGGTAAAACCCTGTCTCTGCTAAAAATACAAAAATTAGCCGGGCATGGTGGTGCATGCCTGTAATCTCAGCTACTCAGGAGGCTGATGCAGGGGAATCACTTGAACCCGGGAGGCAGAAGTTGCAGTAAGCCAAAATGGCACCATTGCACTCCAGCCTGGGCGACAGAGCAAGACTCTGTCTCAAAAAAAAGTTTAGCCATCTCATCAAATATTTCAGTGTGTTAGATTTGTCCTCAAAATGATACACTCATAGTCATAAAGTGACTTCAGTAGATTGAGGCATCATATCCAAACATGACAACATTTACAGGAAGATAGACATTATCTCTTTCTTAAGTCTCTTTTTAAGACTGATGGAGCAAGGGAACGTTTTTCAGAAGTGCCCCCAGACTATCTTTCATATATCAATGGCCAGAATTGCCCATTCCTAAACTAATTCCTGGTGAGAAGGAATAGAAACACTTTGCCTTGGAGTCATCATTCAGAGTTACCATGTCATAACCTTTAAGTCTGATTTGTCTCAATCTGACCAAATGTGTAATAGTGAAATATCTTTCCAAGATCCATAGCTGGAAGTTAAATTACTGAGCTCATCAACTCCAACTCTCAGTGGCTTACATGAATTTATTTAAGTAAGCAGCTCAGTTTACTAAGGTGATAGCTCTCCTATCCCCATTGCTTCATGTTCTGAAATGTGAATGACTGATATACATGACTGACTCCATTTCCAAGTATAACTGCTAGCATATTTTTTTACATTTTTTAAAAATTTTACTTTAAATTCTGGGATACATGTGCAGAATGTGCAGGTTTGTTACATAGGTATCATGTGTCATAGTGGTTTGCTGTACCTATCAACCCCTCATCTAGGTTTTAAGCCCCTCTTGAATTAGGTATTTGTCCTAATGCTCTCCCTTCCCCTTACCTCCTAACCCCTGACAGACCCCCGTGTGTGATGTTCCCCTCCGTATGTCCATGTGTTCTCATTGTTCGACTTAGAACCTATCCAAATGTCCATGAATGATAGACTGGATAAAGAAAGTGTGGCACATATATACCATGGAATACTATGCAGCCATAAAAAAGAATGAGTTCATGTACTTTGACATGGATGAAGCTGGAAGCCATCATTCTCAGCAAACTAACACAGGAACAGAAAATACAAACACCACACGTTCTCACTCATAAGTGGGAGTTGAACTACTAGCATTTTTCTGGTCTGTTTCTACCTACAGAATTTCAGTGTTTGGGACTTCCATGCTGGAAAGCATGTGCCAATTCCTCTGCAATCTGCTCAGATCCCTCTTGATAGATGCTATCTTGGTATAGAAGCAGAGAGGTGGCAGATAGGAGAACAGTACTCTGCCTACCTTTCAGATTAACGCCTGCATGGTAGCAGATGACGGACAAGGGGCTCAAATAGAGAGAGGATTGTGTTTCAATAAATTTAAAATAAAATAGAGAATTAAATAGAACTCAGTAAATTGATTTACTTTGGCTGTATGAGGGAAATTATTAGCTTTTCTCCCATGATGGAATAAATATCATAAAGTCAATTAAACATCTAAGATTCCAAAGGAGGCATACTCATCTACAACATTTTTCAAGCCTCAATGGGCAAAGCTACTCAAATTGGGGGTAATGGACATTCCTGATATCAATAACGGCCTCCCTCTTTGTATCCTAAAGCCACCTTTCTCTCTACTCTCAAGTTCACTTAAAATATTTCACAAGGATTTCCTATACAGATGACTAGCAGTTTTTGAACACACGCTATGTATAAAGTACTAGGTCACACAAGTTATGTTATTTAATTCACATAACCATGTGACATGGGCATGCATACTTTCACTTTACTGATGGAAACTGAGGCTGAGAAAAATGGAGTTTTTGTACAAGATTACCAAGTAATTGGCTGAGCCAAGCTAGGAACCTATATCGATCAACCTTATACAAACTCTCATTGGGTAAAAAATGGAATTTTATGGAATTAAAAAAAAATTTATTTCATATGTAATTCCAAAATTGGGTCTCCTACTTATAGAATCTTTGCCAACTCCTAGTGTATAGGATCAAAGTGTTATAAAGACAGCTGAAGTGTGTTCAGTAACTGTTATCAGTCAGGCATAACAGTTTATGCTGTGGTAATAAACAACAACAGAAAGTTTCTTACTTGTTCCCTTGGAAATAATACCTAGCATCTGAGCTCACATGTCATTATTTGGAGTAATTCTGATGCCCTTGCCTACTTTAAGGGAATGAAAAGTCATAATCCTTTTCGCATATCCACATGAAGCAGAGATCCAGAAGTATCGGTGAACATTAGGGATGTCTATGAATTAACCACTTGGATAATCTGTGCTTTTTATTTCTTTGAAGGTGGATTCACAGAGTTGAGGAGCAACCTCTGCCTAATAACATGGAAAACAGAAACTTATTTGGCCATCTTTGCATAGCTAGTTCCATCTTCCTACATCATATATTACATTTGTGGGTGCTGCATTTAAATAAGGTCTGAAATGGGTCTTTCTACATTTATACTCCAAATGAAATCTGTTGTCAAAAGTCAAAAATAGAAACCTTTGAGAAAAATAGATATACTTAGCCTAGAAAGAATAATTTTATCATAAAAGAACTTCCCAAATAAAAGAGGCAGATACATTTATTTATCTTTATTCCTCACTTTTCTTTAAAACACTTTATCTACTTAATCAAAAGAAATGTGCACATGTTGGCCGGGCGCGGTGGCTCAAGCCTGTAATCCCAGCACTTTGGGAGGCCGAGACGGGCGGATCACAAGGTCAGGAGATCGAGACCATCCTGACTAACCCCGTGAAACCCCGTCTCTACTAAAAAATACAAAAAACTAGCCGGGTGAGGTGGCGGGCGCCTGCAGTCCCAGCTACTCGGGAGGCTGAGGCAGGAGAATGGTGTAAACCTGGGAGGCGGAGCTTGCAGTGAGCTGAGATCCGGCCACCGCACTCCAGCCTGGGTGACAGAGCGAGACTCTGTCTCAAAAAAAAAAAAAAAAAAAAAAGAAATGTGCACATGCTGTATCATGCTAAATAATACAAACACATTAAAATGTTATTAGACAACACTTCCCCAGCTCTGCTACCTCTGAGTTATCCAATGTTAAAATTTTAGTGTGCATTATTTGAGATATGCCTCTATGCTTATAATAATATGGAGGGATTTTTTCTCTTAACAAAAATTAGTTCATGTGATACCCATTTTTCTACAACTGCTCTTTTCTATATCAAGTGCATATTTTCAGATCAGGATATATTTATTTAACTCATTCATACTAATAGCTACAAAATATTCCCAGTTAAAATTGTACCTTAACTTCTGCAACCATGTATCATTCATCTATTTGCAGATATCCAGATTATGTCCAGGTTTTTGCCATTATAACCAATGGTAAAATAAATCCCATTGTATATGTTTTATGTATTAGCACTTTTTTACAAAAATTCTTTAAAATGAAGAGGCTAAGTCAAAAGATACATGTATATGTTAAAATTAAATAATGTCATGTTATTTTCCAAGTGTTTACTATACTCACATACATCATTTATTGTTGATATGGTTTGGCTCTTTGTCTTTACTCAAATCTCAAGTGAAATTCTAATCCCTGCACGTTGAAAGAGGGGACTGGTGGGAGGTGATTGGATCATGTGGGAGGATTTCCCACGTGCTATTCGCACGATAATGAGTGAGTTCTCATGAGATCTGATGGTTTAAAAGTGTGACAGTTCCCCCCTCGTGCTCTCTCTCTTTCTCCTTCCACTTTGTGAAGAAGGCTCTTGCTTCTCCTTCACCTTACACCATGATTGTAAGCTTCCTGAGGCCTCCTCAGGCATGTGGAACTGTGAAAAAATTAAACTTATTTTCTTTATAAATTACAGTCTCAGGTAATTATTCATAGCAGTGTGAAAATGAAAATGGGCTAATATGATTGTCTATCTCTATCTCAGAGGCATAAATGGTAGGTGTGTTTCTTTTCTATCTCTATAAAATTTATGGCACCTAAAGATTTGCTTGTAACTTTTATTTTTGTTCATTAAACATACATATAAGTTATCCCAAGAAGTAATTTAAGGAGGGAAAATGGAGAGAACAGATAATAAAGAGATAAGGGGTAACTAAATTTTTAGGCATTCTACTTCACTAACTAGAATATACATGAAATCTTGAAAATTTCTTTTTTACTTGACCAACTAAGTATAGTTCAAAGATCCCCACCTCATGACAAGGTACATGACCCAAGAGAATACTCATTATTTCTTCAGAGGTTGACACACATTCAAGCAAAGGATACTTGTGGTAATCTATTCTGTCTACACGGACCCTATTAACCTAGAATAAGATAAAGTATCCTGTTTTAAAAGAAATTCTGCATTTATAAATTGCAAAAACATTTTATCTCCTAAAATATATATAATTGGATCTCAATATAATTTCAGAAGTAAAACAAAGAGAAAATCAAAATCAGAATTGTATGCCACGGAAGTTAGCATGCAGAATATCATGGCCAGAAGGATAAATAAAATTAAGGACATTTAAGAACTGACACCACAAAACATAATCAGAGGAAGGAAGTGTTTTCCCCCTTTATTTTTCTATGCCATCATCATCAATGGTCAATTACAACAATTCATTAGAGCACTACAGTAATGAGAGTTAATTGGTAGATTTCACTTTTGTGTGGTTAGTGAACTATGGTCTGTTATGTGATCACAGGCTTTGACCCAATCGCATGTATATCTCGTTATGTTTTCCAGGGTCTGAAGATGCTTGAGGACAATGAACAGATAGAATAATTAAAATCTACCACCCAACGTGGAGAAATGATGTAATTATTATTAAAAAAGCATGTATTACTAAGAAAAATTAAGCAGCAACATATTCTGATATGCTGAAGAATAGCAAGTTAAACATGATAAAATTCCTAGCTTAAATGATTAAAAGTTCAAAATCAACCTTCTAAAGTTTTATGTCATTTTTACATACCATTGTATTTTAAAATCCAGCCAAACAAATTCTCTTCAACATTATTATGAAACTACATATTGTATATTCCATTCCTAGTCTTAAACAGGACTTCCCAGAAACAGACTCTAACATAAGCTACATATGCAAATGATTTATTAAGAAAGACTTCCTTCTAGGAGAAACCTAGAAGGGAGTCAGGGATGCAGAGTATAGAAACAAGAAACAGTTAAGTAATGGAAGATTTCATGCAAGCTCCCACAGAGGGTAACTTCAGACTGATCTTGCAAGGAAATTCTGGGATGTAAGTTTATCATAAGATTGTCCTCTCTGGATGTAAGAAAGCTGGGATTTCATGAGTCAGTCAATCATTGGCTTAGGTGCTCCTAAGTAACTCCAGTAACTCGAGGGCAATCCTCTGAAGAGAATTGCAAGTGCATGCTGTTGGATGCGAAAACACATGAAAAGTGAGAAAATAGTGTGCAGGGATTGTAAATGGGATCTGCAAGGGTCTGAGTAGAACACTGGCAGTGCTTGCTGCAATCTCAAATATTTTTTAACATCACCCAGAAAATTTCAAAACCAAGCATTCCCTGTATCAGTCTCTTTAAATTGGGTTATGCTGTAGTCTAAAAAAAAAAAAAAAAAAAATCCCTCAATGGCTTAAAATAAAGGAAGTTAATTTTTGTTCAGGATACAATTAGAGGTCAGCGGGGGCGGGGGCTGAGGAGCTCTGATCAATGAACTGATTCAAGGATCGAGGTTCTGACAGTGAGCCATCATCTTAAATGTTATCAACTACTGCCCCAGAGGGTATAACTCTAGAAGACTCTGCACTGGTAAGGCTCCGAATTGACACACGTTACTTTTGCTAGGAATTCATTGAGTCGAACTAGTTTCATATCCCCCTTCCTGCAAGCACAGCAGGACCTGAAAGTCATGTAACAGCATGGGCCTGAACGGTGAAAAATTGGAAATACTGAACAAGTTAATAACCAACACAATACCTGATGAATTCAATATCCAAACCACCACTTTTGAATAAGTCTGTTATAAATAAGTAAAAATTTTACTTCAATTGTTAAGTTGAAGCTAAATTTTTTAATTATATAATTAATTATAAAAATTAAAAATTTTCAAATTGAATTTATAAAGTCAAAAAACATACAGATGGCTCAAAAAGATCAAATAATTTCTGCATTATGTTTGGTGGAGTTGATTTCTGTTAACTTAAATCACAAATTGGAAAGTAGCAGACTGGAGATCATATTGAAATAGAGAATGTTAGATAATAAAATGTAAAATGTAGATATCTTTTTAAAAAACTTATGTTAAGAGGAATAGGAAGAAAATAGCAGAAGAGCTAGAAGAAAAGGTATATATTTCTCGAGAATAAAACCAAAATATCCAAAAATCCCCCCATCAGCAATGGTGGACCAGGAAGAAGCACAACAGTAGAAGACAACTTGGTATTTTGCATGGATGAAAGTTCACCAAAACTACTACAGTATATGTTGTTATTATTAAGCATATACATACATATAGCTCAAATGATCAGCTATATGTATCATCATATATATGGTGGCCAGTTTGGAAATCTACAGCTCAACATTAACTTATGCAATATAAAACGATATAAGAACAAATACTGGGGACTGGATTTCCAAGGCAATATTGAAGAAGATGGTACCATGTTGAATAGAGGAAAATGTATTATTTTGTAGAAGAGTTACATTTAGAGGCAGATAAATTATTCAATAAGAAACATGATTATGTGATGGTAAGATTAGACTAGAAATATTTAAGTATATTTAGAAATCAAGTGTTTGTTTAATCAACTTGTCAGTTAATGGACAAAATTTATTCACCATCTACTATGTTAGGTAATATAATCTTAAATTTCCTATTACTTGATATCAGTCAAAATCTCTGTACAGAGAAAAAATATTTACAGAGAGTTATCAAAAATATGTAGTCCATTCATACTAGAATTTAGATCTATGGTGACATACGTTTTTTGAAGGAAAGTCTGTGTAATTGAAAAAAAACTCGCAAATTGCTTTTTATCCTCATTCAAAATAAAAATATGCCAATATTACATCTCATGGGAAAAATTCTTATATTTTAGATTATTTATTAAAATAGTGTCACTGAGAATATTAGCACTTAATAGTCTACCTCTATATGTAAGTTAATTATCTATATATGTAACTCTTCTACAAAGTAATACATTTTCCTGTATTCAACATGATACTCTCTTTTTCAATATTGCCTTGGAAATCCAATACTAAAATATTTATTGTGGCAGTATTGAGATAATTTACTAATTTCTCATCTTTTACATTGCATAGTGCGTTAGACTTCATTCCTTGATCAGCAAATATTTATTAAGTGCTTATTATTAACCAATGTGTATTAATTTATCTTGTTCCACCAAGGTTAGTATCATTATCCCTCTTTTATAGGTGAAGTTATTTGCCTATATTAAAACAGTTAATTTCAGAGTTTGTAGGAAAGCAACATGTATCAGCACCTATTGTGTGCCCTTGCATCTCACTAGCAACCCTGGAGTCACAGAGATGAGTAAATAATAATCTCCACTCTTCTCTACCTAAGCCTTTCTTATCCACGGTTGTAGGATTTTCTTAATAAAACCAGTGAGAGAATGGAGAATCTTGTACTTAGGAGCAATGATGCCATCAGTTTCCAAGAAGGATCAGACAAATGTAAGCTGAAATGAAGTTCTATTTTGAAGTAGCTGAAGTTGAAGCTTTGGGACCATTTGCAGAGACGTTGCTCCTCACTTCTTCTGCAGAATTTCAGAGATTCTGAAATCTTTCCTTGTACCAGCTGGACCATCAAAGGGTGCTATGACTGGATCACATGTTATAAATACTACCTTCCCACAAAAATACCTTTTATTAGATTGTACCATGGCAAGATAGCATTTCCCAATATTTAGAATTTTGGGAAATATTTAGAAACTCCTTACTCTGTGATACATGTTTTCAATTTTTCTTTCTTCCAACATAAAAATGTATAAAAATTTGTTTCTTAACCTTGGTTTCATGAATAGTTAATATGCATCTTCGAAGCAACTCATTTCCTTATACCTTGGAGATATTGATTACATTTCCCACTTTTGACTGGTTTCTAAAAAGCTTGAAGTTGAATTTGTGGTCTACCTTTAGCACGTGTATAGAACTTCAGGGCAAATATTTTATGTACCAACCTCAAGCTGGCTGGATTTTACCTTTTTAATTTTTACTCTCCCTTTCCTTTGACTTTCTCACACATTTAAAATTCATTTTGTCTTGCATGCAGGTTTATAAGTTCTAATAAACTATTTTTGTTAAAACTCAAAATCATGGTAAATAAGTAACTTAAAACAACACTCTGGAATTTATTTTCAAGGAAACATATTTAGAGCTAATAAAATTTTTTGTTGAAAAGGTTGGAAACAGCAGTAGCAATACAATTCTTGGATAAGTCATTGGAAATAAGATAATTTTGAGAAATGCTGTTGATAAGATAAGAAATATGTAAGTGACAGTTTCAGAGATATAAATCATAGATATAGGCTGAAAAACAGCACAGACAGCATTTATGGTTTTACAAGCTGAGCTGTTGGTAGAACCAGTTTTCAACCTTTTCTTGCTCCCATGCTGGGGAACATGGCTATTGATTGTGTATGAAACAAGCACACTGGAAAACTTGAAAAGTAGAATATATCTGTAATTATATAAGGTGCCAATGGAAGATACAGACACTCTGCACCTAATGACTGTAGATTTATTTACAAGGAGAGACATAACCTGAAAGATCCTCCAAACACATTTATCCCAAACCCTGTGAAATGAGGCTAAGAATCTAATAACAACAGCCAAACATAAAGGTCATGACTTTGGACTTAACTGTAAGTTCTTGAATGATTATATTTATATATTTATATTTATATAATATATGTCATATAATATATGAATATATACTATGTTATAATATATACATATATGATATATATTAGATTTTTTATATTTATGTAAAATATAATCATTCAAGAAGGCTGACAATAATTAAGCCCATTGACTTTCATTTACTGCTGACGTGGTATGCTTCCATTAATCACTAAGTGGGTTGCAGAAATATCTCCCACACCTGTTGACTTTTATTCTAAAATCTAGAGGTCTCAATCACAAATAAACTATCTATGTATTTTAAAAATTCACTTGGAAAGGAGAGCTATTACTATTAACACATCAGAAATAATATTGTGTACCTGAACACACAGAGAAATTGCCTACTTTTGACCTAAGATGGTTGGCATGATGTTTAACGAGTGTAAAACATGAAGGATATAGACATTTACCCAGAATAGTTAACATGTTAAAGAAATTTGTTTTCCATTTTTATAAGGTATTAGTTCATAGCCGTAATAATCCCTTTGACAAGCAACCATGTCTGGGAATTATCATGGCATCTAATCCAGGTGCTGAGCTTCCTGGAGAGAATGCAGCAGAGTCGTTCTTATAAACCTCCTATAGCCAGGACAAGTAGGGAAGGGGTGAAATGCCTGTGATTCGAAGTCCAATGGCCTGAGCTGAAATCCTTTTGTGGAGAAACAGGATTCTTAATAGGATTAATTTCGATAATGTATGTAATGAACATAGCAACTGAATAAAAGCATTTGATAATTTGCTTTTATTTATCGCTGTGAGAAATTTTAACCTTAATAATCTGCTTATATCTTGTCCATTAAAACTTAATTTAACTTAACTAACATAAAGTATCCCTTAACATGATTTATTAAAGATTTTTATCTTAGATCCTTTGTAGCTCACTTAGATTTAAAATAAGAATTAAGACCATGACTTCATCAAATATTTTTAAGCAAGCATGTTCATAGATCAATTGTGAAATTAAGGACAAAAAAGATTAATAGCAAATAAATGTCTGACATCTTTTATAACTATTCTTTATTGAAAATTCTATCATTCAATTCATAAAAGGGGTTTTAGAAAACCACTTTCTCAAGTTAAACATGATCAGATGGGAGGTTTTACTTACATTAATAAATTGAATGAACAGTTTTAATTAAAAACGCATGCTATTTTCAAAATAATGCTGAAGAGTAGATTTCTGATCAATTGTAACTGCCAGATGGGAGATTTTCGTAAGCTGTTTTTAATATTTCACTTTCATGAACACATCACTTAAATATGCCTACTACCAATCTCAAGTACAAATGGTATTCAGAGCATTAAAGTAATGCAATAACTTAAGTACTTTTTTGTAATTTTTGTTTATAGACTTTAAATATAAAGCATGAAATTCAATAATTGAATTAGCACAGCTCTTTATCAAATTGCTCTAAGTAAATTTCCACTGTAAGCACATTGACGAAGAATTACAATGTACCTGGTTAATAAGTTAAAGTTGTGCTGAGATGATAATTTGACAAGTGTCATGAATGACCACAGTGAGAAAAAAAATGTGCATTTTCCATAAGATGTTTATTTATATTAAGTTTTATAAAATTAAGTTATGCTGATATTTATAATTGAATATGTTAGCATTAGTATAATAGAGGGTGGGAGAGTATCACTTATTTGCAACATTTTATATCTGTCTAAAAATAACATTTTGCTTTTTACAAAAGAATTTTGACATTCATCATTTTATCTAATTCTCAAAATATCCTAGTGATGTAAGGAAGCTATTACTCCATTTAATAAGTGAGAAAACTGGGAAACAGAGATTTAAGGCTTTGCCCAAGACAAAACACTAATTAAGTAATCTAGGTCTGGAGTCTCTCATCATGGTGTTCAGTTTTCACCACTTATCCCATGTTTATGGAGAGTCAAAAGGGCTGAATTTCACTGATTCCCCAGTTAAATGTGAAAAGAATTAGAACCTAGAAGGAAAAAATGAGAACTCATGTTTTACTTTCCCTTAAAGTTCTTCACAAAGCCATAGCATGTGATTATTTTTGCTTCCTTCCTCATCAGGAGGAAAAATAAGCAGCAAGAACAGTAGTTTCAAAGTGATACATAAAATATCCGTAACAGGATCTTTAGGGGCCAGTATCATTTCACATCAGATTAATAATTAGATGCCTTGCTTATCTATAGCTCAGGACTGGGCTGCATATCTTTTACTTTATTTTGGCTTCATTATTAGCTGTGCTTTCACTTTTGCAAAGAAAGTTGTTTTAAAATTTCTTAGTGAGATTCAAGCAAGGGTTTGAGAGTTTGCTGAATGAGTTATACAGCATTCCCTGCCTATCCATGATTTTTCTTTCTGTGGTTTCAGTTACCCACAGTCAACCTCAGTCCAAAAATACTAAAGTATTTTAAAAGACAGAGAGAGAGACCACATTCACATAATTTTCAATGCAACAGATTGTTAAAATTGCTTTATTTTATTATGAGTTACTAATCTCTTACTGTGCCTAATTTATAAATTAAACTTTATCATAGGTACGTATATACAGGAAAAATTATGGTATATATAGGGTTTGGTACTAATCACAGTTTCAGGCATCCACTGAGGGTTTTGGAACATAACCTGTGCAGATAAGGAAGGACTCCTATACTAGAGATTTTAGAGTTTAGCAACCACAGTGAAGAACAGGATCAGGAGATCAGGGTATAATACACAAACACAATTAGGAAAGAAGTCACTTAGAGATGGGAACATCTTCAAAAACATGGATATATGTCTAGAAGGAAGGTCTGAATCTATAAGTTCAGATCAAAAGCAAAAATATGGCATATGAATTTCTTTCTCTCTGCTCAGACCAAGGATAAATTTTAAAATTCTTGACGGCAATCCCAGAGAAGACCAGAGAGAACTAATACAGTG
This sequence comes from Theropithecus gelada, assembly GCF_003255815.1. NCBI lineage: Eukaryota > Metazoa > Chordata > Mammalia > Primates > Cercopithecidae > Theropithecus > Theropithecus gelada. Next base: position 87,327,378 of record NC_037673.1, on the reverse strand, counting down.
AAACAGGCAGTTAATCAGCATCAACAATGTCAAACTTCAAATATCATTTCAATACTTCTAAGGCAAAGTGTCTATGCCAAACACTCTGCTGATCATTCTCATGTGTGTTATCTTATCAATTTAATATCCTTATGGGGTAAATAACAATATTTTCATTTTACAAGTGAGGAAACCAAGATCCAATTACTTGAAATAATTTTTCCAGGTAATAAAAGGTATAAGCAGGATAATTCCAAGGTTTTTGAAAATCAGTGTATTTATGCTGAACTTCTGGATGTATCTCCACAGAACAGACTTTAATATGAGAGCCATGAGCACATTCTGCAAAAATGATGCAGACTCCTTTTTGAGAACATGGATGTAACCTGTGCCAAGGATTACAGTGTCCCAAGTGCATCTGGAAAGTATATCCAATTCTCTCTGAAAAGATAGCTATGGTATCTCTCCCTCATTCCATTCATGACATAAAAAAACTAACTTGAAATTGATGGTCTTCATTCTGGTTCAAAAGGACAACTTGATTACTGCCTGGTGATTCATGCTCCAGGACTATTACAATGTGAAATACTTTTTTGTCAAGTCTTTGCAAAGCATTCTCACAGTAAATATACTCAAAATTTTCATACTTTTTTTTATAGTGAAGACACCTCCTATTGTGACTACTGCAATTAGTAGCTTGATCTCAGACTGGGCAAGTGTTTATAGGCAGTTGTTGTACCAGGATTCTGTGAAGAGAGAAATTAAGAAGAACTTTATTAATTGCCTCACCATTTTGTTCCCAGCTGTCTTTTACAGGCAATGACAGAAGAATAAGAAAGGTAATTTTCCTGGTGAAAGTCGGTAAATTGCCTTTTCATTGAGAGAAAAATTAGGGATGAAATTAACAAAGAGTGCAGTGACTGTGAAAGGTCTCAGGCTAAGACATAGCTTATATAAAGTTTGCTAAATTACCTTGCAAGGATAATGAGTCCACGCATTAGAAAGTAGTAGTTTCATTTGGGAAGCCCAGCTCCTGTGAGTCTGGAGGGCTGATTCCGTGAGTACCTTCACAGATGGTAATATAAATATCCTAAGGTTAAGGTTTGTCTTGGAAGCTAGAGTAGAATTGATTCTCAAGTTGATTACATTTTTCCAGAAAAAGCAAAAGCAAGATGGTGATGTTATGGGAAAATGTAGAAAAATTTGATGCAGAGGGCAAAAGAGTGGCAACTGATTAAAATGAGTCTTCACTTCATTACTTAAGGAGATTAAGGTCAAAGTACACCACTACTGTGCAACATTCTCCTACAGCAAAAACTTCACATAGTTAGGATATCTGACACAAACCACTAACTGTTCACAAGCCCTCCTTTCTTCCTTCTGGGTATACCAGTAGACTATATTCCTCAGTTTCCCCTACTGTTAAGTGGGGTTGTGTGATGCTTCGCAATAAGGCACATAAAAAATCCCCAGGCAATCCCCTATGCTGTCATTATTTTCCCTGGCCTGGCAGCCAGAGGCAGAGGATACACTGGAGGCATTCTGGATCCTAGGAATCCTAGAAATGGCAGAGTCACTAAGTCAAAGGAATTTGAGTTCCCTCAACCCATACTTAACTGAGACAGAAGCAAGAAATAGAGCTCTTAGTGATTTAAACCACCGTAATTTGGGATGCATTTGTTTTGCATATAGCAACCCCTGACCTGACCAATACAGCAAAAAAGTATTACTTTTATCACCCTATGACTGTAGTTTTCAATGCTCCCAACTTCCTTAATGTCCACATCTCTTATGTTTTAGGAAACAAACTTTGTATGCTTTCTCAGATTCTCTTGACCACCTTTTCTGCTCTCTCTTTTCTGGTCAAGTCTGCATTCATATTATGATCACTGGTTTACCTTTGGACTTGGATGAAATAGTCCATAACACAAGGGATCTCTCTGAATGGCACTGACAAACCAGGTTATACAAGCCGTCAGTGTAGGGGTAAAACACTCTGCATAAGATTTGACCAATAGGTAACTTGAGATGGGAGAAAGCTGGGAACACACATTTCTCCTCCTTTCCCTCTCCTAGGAATGACTCATTCTTATCACACTTCCGAAGAAGTTCTATGTGTTGTGTGAACACATGCACTATGCATCTGGCAGTATCTCTTAGTGACTCATCATGCAATGGTGACCAGTGTTGTAACATAAGGCATTAAATTTCTCTTCAACTTCCTCGCTTTGCTTCTGTTTTTCATTTATACTTCAATGGGCTTAAATCTTCTAAATAAAATAATAGCATCTTAATCCTTACCTCAGGCTCTGCTTTTTAAAGAATCGGGCTAAATCATCTTATTTGCATCATTATTAGTTCAGTATCTAGTCTCTTATGTTCTTGTCCTCCACCAGGCCCCTACCTGACAAATCCTTGTCCAAGATCCTATACAAAGTTTTAGACAACAGTAATTATAATCTCATGCACAATGGCAAAAAAGCCCTAAATATGGGAATACTGAATTTCTGACATGAAAGTTTTATAGAGAATCCTAATGATCATCAGGATCACTGCAAAGAAGTGCAAGACCTGTCCTCAGTCTTTATAAAGCCCTGTTTAACAGGCTACAAATTAGTAAAAAAGATCACTGGACACAGTGAGACGTGTGTTATAACACAGGTATATGTGTCAGATTTTATGGATGGCAAGCTGGATAGATTGTGATAGGAGTCTTTCCCATGTCTCTAAAATCACATTAATAGATAACTAAACAGAAATCCCAGGTAGATTTTTTAAGGCAAATATCATAATTAGACATTTGAGCTACATACATTATTTAATTACTGTTCTTATTGGTCTCTTTCCTATCTGTTTACTTTTACTAAGCATACAGTCCTCATCTGACTAGGCAAACCCTTTGAAGTTCAAACACTTACCATCATTTCTGCCTTAGGGAAGTTTTAAAATGAGTTATCTTTTCTTAGCATGTAGTTGAACACAAGAAAAAATTAAAAGAACCTAGAATTAGGTATTAGCTCTATAATTTCATTATGTTGTTTAAATTCCCTAAAGATCAGAAATAACTATATTCAAAATTTAAAGGAGACATATTTCAAAGTCAAAAATTGTCCCTGTGGATTTTACTGGGAGCATTGGTTCTCTTTCACCAGTTCAGATGACTGAAAAGAAAATAATGCATCTGTGAGGTTTCTTCTTTATCAGGCCATCTTCTGATCATTTTACATATATTTTTCATTGAATTATTATCATTGTCTCATAACGTAGGTTGTATTATCCCTATTGTCTGGAGAGAAAACAGACTCAGAAGATTAAACTTTGTGTAAAATCACATAACAAATCAGTCATTGGGACATACTTCAAACTCAGATTTTTATATCTAAGTTCACCTAGAACATTAAAAAATACATATATTAACAATTGTAGGCTAAAATACTTCTGAAAATCCAAAAGTACCTGCAGTAGTTTGTTAAAGTGTACTCTTGTAATAAATAGGGTAACACAAAATATACAAAATAATATTGTATTAAATTATACCCTTCTGATCATTCAACTTCTTGAAAACAAATGAAGTGAGGCATAGATTTCTCAGTAAAAAAAAACTCTGGCATGCTTAATAAAGTAACCAATGTTATCTCAATGAACACAAAATATAAGAACATTCTTCTTTCAGTGGGCCTTTGGCAACTTGTGAGGGAAATCAGGCAGCTGGGTCACTGTATAGTAAATTATTTAAAATTCAAATATATTCGCTTCACATCATACCCTGAAACAAATTCCAGATGTGTTAAAAAGTAGATTTTACTGAAAATTAAGTCAAAGAAAAAAAATCACATTGAATATTTATCAAACCTCCAACAAAGAAATGATTTTCAATTCTTTGAATATGTAAAAAGTGCACAAAGGAAAATATCAGTAAATAGTACCATAACATTTAAAATGTGAATATAAAAAAATTTAAAAGTTAAACTAAGAAATTTTCCAACAAATGTAGTATTGGTTTAATGACTTGATTTTATTTTTATGCATGTGAAAGATGCATGTGAAACATTCAAACTTCTGATAGAAAAGTCACTAATAATATGACAGATACATGGATAAGGGTTTAAACAGATAATTGACATTTAAAGGAAACAGAATTATCAAATACAGATTTGAGAATGTAAGAACTTTCTTGTAACCAGAAAATGTAGATTAAAGCAAGTACCATTTGACATATGGAACTACAAAAATAAATAAGTAAATAAACATCTAACATGCTGGTGAAAGTACAGTGAACTTACTATCCCATTCATTCTTGATGACAACATAAATGAGTATAATTCTTCTAGAAAGCAATTTGACAAATACCTTGTCAAAGGCAGTCCCAGTCCTTGGAATCTAGCCTAATGAAATCAGTCAAAATACTGAAAAAGTTACGTATATGAAGGTATAGCATTACACTACGAACAATTTGAAGCACCCCAATGTCTACTAGTGGGGGAAAGTTTTAGTATATTATCACTGGTCCACTAGATAAAATTTATGACTGTGTTTAGAATATTAATTGTAACTACTGTTAAAGAATAAAGACAGGCCAGGTGCGGTGGCTCACACCTGTAATCCCAGCACTTTGGGAGGCCGAGGTGGACGGATCAACTGAGGTCAGGAGTCGAGACCCACCTGGCCAACATGGTGAAACCCTGTCTCTATTTAAAAAATACAAAAATTAGCTGGGATTACAGGCATGTGCCACCACACCCGGCTAATTTTTTTATTTTTAGTAGAGACAGGGTTTCACTATGTTGGCCAGGCTGGTCTTGAACTCCTGGCCTCAAGTGATTAGCCCGCCTCGGCCTCCCAAAGTGCTGGGATTACAAGGGTAAGCCACCATGCCCAGCCTACATGTATATATTTTTAAAGAGGTTACATATCAAGACTGTGTTAGAACTGATATGCCAAATGTTGGGATAAGAAATAGCATGATCAAGATGAATAGGTGACAAACAATAAAAGTCAAAACATAAACACTAGGCCGGACATGGTGGTTCATGCCTATAATCCCAGCACTTTGTGAGGCCAAGGCAGATGGATCTCCTGAGGTCAGGAGTTCAAGACTAGCCTGGCTAACATCGTGAAACCCCATCTCTACTAAAAACACAAAATTAGGGCTGGGCGTGGTGGGTCACGTCTGTAATCCCAGCACTTTGAGAGGCCGAGGCAGACAGATCACTTGAGTCCAGGAGTTCGAGACCAGCCTGGCCAACATGGTGGAAACCCATCTCTACTAAAACTACAAAAAATAGCTGGGCATGGTGGCACACACCTTTCTAATCCCAGCTACTCAGGAGGCTGAGGCAGTAGAATCATTTGAACCTGGAGGCAGAGGTTGCAGTGAGCTGAGATCATGCTACTGCACTCCAACCTGGACAATGGAGTGAGACATTGTCTCAAAAAAAAAAAAAAAAAAAGATAGCTGGGCACGGTGGTGGTTTATCAGGTAAACACAGCATTGTGATGCATGCAGTCACAGTTAAGTAATATCTAATAATATAGATAATTTATGTTAAATTCACTTATACCATCTAGTGTCATATAGGGTAATGCCCCCAACTTTGCAAATGGATGTTTTTCAATAAAGAAATTAGAAAATTGTCCTGAGAGAGTTATCACTTTGGCTGGACTCACTAATGCCATCTTCAAAGGCTTCCTATGATAATTGACAAACTGGAAGAGGACATCAGCAGCTGTATAACCAATAGCACAGGTGCCAGTAGACCCTTGGTCATCCTAATCAGTGTGACCCTCTTATTGGAAAAGGTGGTTGCAAAATCAAGGAAATATGAGAGAGTGTAGAGGCTCAGGTGCAGCTGACAGAAGATATGCTCCCAACTCAACTGAGTGGGCCATCACTATTGCTAACATTCTGCAATCCATAATTGAGTGTGTCAAACAGACTTGCATAGTCATGCTGGAGTCTCTCCCAGTACCCCAGGAAGGGCATGACTATCCCTTACCAGCCCAAGCCATTATTGAGTTCTCTGGTCATCTTTGCAGGTGGTAAGGACAGGTATATCACAAGCAGCAACAGCGCAAGCTTTCCCCACACCACCCTGTCCATGTGCTTCAATGCTTATCTGGAGGGATCACCTCTAGAGTTGACTAAGCTGCACCAGTGGGCAATGCAACAGGCTTATTTTCCCATGACTCATGGCGACACTGGATTCAGTGCAGGTTTGGATGCATCTGCTCCAACTACTTCTCATGAACTCACCATTCCAAATCATTTGATTGGCTGAATAATTTCAGACATCAAGGCACCCAAATCAAGGAGATCCCTCCGAAATGTGGGGTGCAGATCAAAATTCTGAACCCAGTGGAAGGATCTACTGATAGCATGAGATCTGCTGCCAGCATTAGTCTAGTTCAATATCTAATAAATGTCAGGCTTTCCGCTGAGACAGGTGGCATGCGGAGCAGCTAAAATAATGTAGATTCATCCATAATATCTTTCTGCTGTTCACCACCATTCATGATCCATCTGTTCTGAACACTCAGTGATTCCAGTTTTTAATAGTTTGTAAATTTTCTATTTCTACACTTTATTATCCACTCATGATTTTTAATTAAAGCCGTTTAATTCCTTTAAAAAATAGAAAGTTAATTTAGCGAGAGAGAGAGAGAGGATAGATATAGACAGACAGAACAACAGACAGAAAAATAAATGTCTCCTGTGCCTCAGCATTTTGTATACAGAGTTCCACCCCTCTACATGATAATAACAATGTTTCTTGGCACTAAGTTACTGGAAACAGCTCTCCAACAATAAATCTGCACATCACCTGGTTCTCAGTATGCACGCAGCATGTGCAAGTCAAATTGATTTGAACCTGTTGATATGAGTTGATAAACGTCATAAACACAAGAGCTATAAAAATGACTGATACTGACTTTTGAAAAGTTCACTTTTCTTTACATACTAACCAAATATTTTCTATACTCAAATGATATCTTTGAAACCTGGGAGTCATCTGAGGTAGTACGGAGCTTTGCTCTTCCCTCTCACTTCCCTCCTCCTATTGCCATTAGGACAATACAGTAATCACCACCATTTACTGAACCTTGTGCTTCCTATTTGCCAAGCACTTGGCACCTGCTATTTTATTTATCTCTTCATGACAAGCTCGTGAGGTCTAGACAATGATTCCTGGAGCGCTATGCATGACTCTTGAAAACACACTAGCAGCAGTCCTTCCTTCTATTTGCTCATAGGACTCATTGGGCCACCACTCAGAAACACACTATGGAAGAAAAAAATTAAGGATTTATGGTCTGTACTGTGATCTTCTCACACAGGTGATCTAAGAAAAGGTGCAAAACCAGACATAAGGAGTAAATTGTTGCAGCAGAAAGGAAATAAGCCTAAAAGTTATCTATTCCTACTTCTATTGTTTAGTTTGGGTGATCTTAGTTAAAGTCATTTAAACTCTTCAACTCTTCAAGCCTCAGGGACCTCATATTCATACACCAAAATGACCACCATTTTAATCAAAGCTTTTTTTTTTATAACTGTAACAGAAGTCATATCAGACATTCTTAAGCAAAAGTAAATTTGCCAGAATTATACAGGGATGTTGTTAGGAGCATAGCTGCATTTTTTCAGGATTTTGAATCCAAAACTGGAATGTTATCAGGAAGCTAAATAGTTCCTTTTGGGGGACAGAACTCCAACACCCGCCAGAAGGCATAGATTTAACCCCTAATTTCACCACTTAATTGTCTCATCCCTTAAACACTTCGGAATTTTATAGTAGGGCTTACCACAGTGAATGGCCCTAAGCAGGCACTCAATAAATGGAGGCTCCTTTATCGTTATTCTGTCATCAAGAAAAATTTGATAATAAACAATGATATACTTAGCCCCACAGAGTGGTAAGATCATGTTTCATAAATCATTAGGTATGCGGAAGCAGTATAGAGAAATTAAGGTTTTAGGCTGTAGAATCAGTGTGCTTGTATTACAATTCCAAACCTACTACCTATTAGTTGTGTGACCTTAAGAAAGTAAATACTGATTATGATAATAAGAGCATCTGTTTAAGTGGTGAAGATTAAATGAGGTAACATATAACATGTAGTTTGGATTCTGATGGTTACTGAATTTTCAATAAGTATTAGCTACAAAGTTACTATTTTTTAAAAAATCTATAAAAATAACAAATTTTAAATAAACCAGAGAAATGGAAAACTTGAAGGAATCAAAAAGCTATTTTAGAACTACCACAACACTGTGGTGCGTAAGGGGAAAACACAGTCTACCTTGGCCCCCACTTGACTCTTGCTGTCTTGAGTCTTCCCTTTTCTTCCTTTGAAAGTCATCAGGAATAAAGAAATGACTAAGGTGACATAATTTAGATGGCTTCCTGTACATTCTAGTGCAGCATCAGCACCACTTGGGAACTTATTAGAAATGCAAATTCTCAGGCTGTTTCTTAGACTCACTGTACCAGAAGCTCTTTGGAGGGGTAGGGGTGCAGCCCACTGTGTTTCAACAGGCCCTCCTGGTGACTCTCAGAACCACAGAACAGAAGACTCTGGCTATGAATTAGAATCACCTATTGAGCTTAAAAAAATATTGATGTGACTACCAGTGCCCTATCCTAAAACAATTGAATTAAAAATCACTGAGGATAGGGCCAGGACATTAATATAAGTATTTTTAAAATATGACAAAAGTTTCCCTCTATAGCCAGAAAAAGAATCATTGCAATTATTCTTTCCACACAACCATAATGCAAGTGGTTCAGCAGTCACCACCCAGGTTGTCTCTGAAGAGCATTCAGAATTGGTTCTAAGCTCCTCCAGTCCTCACATTATGGATGCTTTAATACTTTAAGATCCCTCTTTCCCTACCTCAGTTTAACACTCCTTCATGTACATCTAATCCCATAAGGAAACCAGTTCTTAGATCCTTTATTCTTACTGATAAAAATCTCAGTCAACCCAGAAGAATATTTTTAAGTGAAATTTTATACGTTAGACAAATGAAATTTCAAACTTTAGCCAAATGAAGTATGGGGCAGGGAAGTGGGGAGCCCTTGTCACTATTTCTTTATAAATTACCCAGCCTCTTTCCTCAGCTACAATGAATTACAAAGCATTGATTATTACATTGTATTGAGTGGCATACCTTAATGAATACTAACTCGTTTCAGTGCTTTTTGACAACCTACCGAATTAACTTAACTGACTGTATTATTATGAGATCAGCTACTCAGCAGCAGCAAAGGTGCTAATTGGTGCATTTAGTAGCAGTGAAAACCTAACCTACAAAGATATTTGGAGGTAGAAAAATGGGAGCGCATTGATAATATAAACTGGAATGATTAGATTTCTGTCTATTACGTAGTGCAACAAAAATAAAGCCATTTTAATAGAATCATGTCAAAGGACCTATGTCTCCTGCTTTGAAAACAAATGTGTTGGCTTCCTGTCAACATTTTCAGGGCTTAGCAGCAGGAGGTCATTACCCTTGGACAATGCTCAGTTACACAGACATTATCTCCAATTAACAGGTTTTAACTATAACAATTTCTCTTTTATTGAAAAAGGTTTTTTTAAAAATAAAAAACTACAAAAGTGAATCCATAATCTTGTCTCCTTGACTGGGATTAGGATGATTACATGTACCCTTACACACATACACACACATGCACACATCTGAGTCAATAGAGTAGTTTTAATGTCCTTGAACTCTTTTTAAAGCATGGTAGACAAATATTCCAATCTTTACGTAAACAATTTGCAAAGACAGCTTTTTCATCAAAAAATAGTAAAATAAACCTCTCCCCATGTTGATGAAGCCAAGACATTTTGAGTGTTTCAAATTTCTAAAATAAAGTAAGTACAAATGAAACATTTATCAATTATAATGCATTATGTTTTCTGTCTCATTTCAGAAGGTATTATGGTAATAATTCTGGATGATGGCCAGAAGCTCAGAGGAGAATTTTTAACACCCTCTCAATAGACACATTTATAGCTTTTAACTATGCAGAATACTGGTCTTATCAGCGCATAGCAGGGAAATGATTAAAATATTTCAGGCGAACTCAAACTTGGTTGTCCTTAGGTGGAAACGAAGCATCATTCTGGGCTGAAACCTCCAATTATATAAGATAGGAAGTCACAGAAAGACATCAGATTCATACACTGTCAGTCTACACGACAGATGGTAGTGTCTGGCAATGCCTTTTTTATAACAGAAAATATTATTATAAAAATATCCACAGAAGACATTTTTAGTTCCTTGACTTAATATGTGGAAAAATTAGAGATTTTTATAGAAATTAGAGGTTTAATACTCAATAGTATGAAACAGTAGTTTTCTTTGAAATCTATGCATTAACTATTCTGTCATTTCTTAGAGAACTTTTTATAGTTGGAAGTCATCTGTTATTTTAATCTCTCTCTTTCTCTCTCTTTCTCACCCATCTATTTAAATTCAACCTAAATCTATATGTTTTTATACAACAGTTAAATCACACTATCGAGTGTTGTGATGTGCTGTAAATCACATTTTAGCCTTCCCCTCTGTTATTACAAAAGAACTGCCTTTATCTCAAAGGGGGTATTTCCTTATAGATGAAGTTTCTTGAAGGTAGAATTCTCCTGAGAGCCACACGTTTGAGTGGCATGTTCTTAAGCATATTGCATTATGTGTCAGTATAATTAGCATATTCTTCTGGATTGTAAAAAGTAACAATAGCTGACAGCTGAATATGTAGGGAAATGGTCTGTAAAACTATCTAAGAACTAGGGAATCTAGTCCTTGTGTGGAACAAGCAGGTGTAGCACAGTTTTTGTAATCCCGTTTTGAAAATGAATGGAGGAGGTTTAGACTCCCAGGTGGTTAGACCATTCCTGTCTCATACTCAGACACCATGTTCAGTGTTTATAGTGTGGGGTGCAAAGCAAGCCCAGAGGGTGGCTGAAAAAGAGAGAACAGAAATGGAAATATCACTGCCTGGTTTTGGCAAAGTACATAAGATGCATCAATATAGCAATGGAAACATCCCCAAGATTTCAAAGAATCTTACTAACGGGAAAAGGTCACTGTGTTCTCAGAAATGTTATATATTACAGCAGTGCTTATTCTCGAACTACCAGAGAACTGTAATTCTGGTTCTACCTCATCAAAATGAGCCTGGAAAGGTGGGCAGTTAGGTCTGTTGCATAGCTAGGACAAAGATGCAGAATGTGCAAAACTCATCGTTAGGTAGAAATAAGCAACAAAAGCAAAATAGCCAGAACAAAAAAAAAAAAAAAAGCTATTTTTGGAGAATTTTATGAGGCAGGGAATGCCCTCTTAATTATACATACAGGAAAGACTTTTCAAGGAATCGAAGGGGTATTAGGACAGCCCACAGGACAGCATGTTTTCTTCCTTCCCTGGAGCGTACTTGTTTTTGTGATCTACTTGCTGAATTTCAAACTAAAATGATAGGAATGACCATGTCTCAGGTCATTCTCACAGCTAGCTTTTCTTCTCCTAAACTTTATTTTGTGGATAAAAATTGTTGAAAGATTACAGGTTTTTATTTTCAAATGAAATTTGGAATTAAAAAATAGTAGACAAAAGCCCTGAAATTTTGAAAATAGAAGAGGAAGGCCTAAGCAGATTTACTACTGAATTAATTACTGACTTCACATATATGTGAGTATATTTATGTGTGTGTGTGTGCGCTTCACTTTCATCATCTTTCTATCTGCGACCCTAGCATAGGAAAAGAACACTGCAGCTTGATTTTAAAGGCTCCTACTACCGTCACTGTAACTTTAACTTTCGGACATGTTATTCTTTGCAATATGTCCCACCCCCATTCTCCAGACTTCTGTGTGTAAACCTACCAAACCCTATAGTTTAAAGAAGCCACAGGAAAGGGCTCAGATAGTATCATATTTACTGTTTAATTTTCCTTTAAGTGTATAAACCAATGTAACAGCATCACATGGACTAGAAAATATACAGTCTTTTACTTTGAACCAAAAGCGCACACCCCAGTATCAGCTGTAACTTGATTTCATTCACCTCTCTACCGTCTCAACAACTATTTACTGTGGCAGAATCCCTCTCACAGTAACAATAACTCATTTAAATGTATATGCCACAACCTTTTGCCTTTGGAGACAAAGAAGTATAATACAAAAAGTTTCTGTGAAGTCTAGAGCCTCAAATGTCCCATATTTATTTCTAAATTCCTCCATTAGAAACACATCATGTTCTATCGGAGGTTCTCTTTTATAGTACAGCCACTTCTAGGACGTCTAGCTTTTTAAGTCAATACACTTTAGAGAGAAAGTCTTAAGCATTCTTGAATTATAAAAGAAGAGGGTCTTCTGGCCGAAGAGTAGGTTGTGGCACCACAAGCACAAACATCTTGAATATGCTGACTGGGACCAGTTTATATGGGTGGTTACCCATGGTAGGCAGTTTCCAGTGTAACAGACCTCTGGGGCCTTGTTCCTTTTCCTGAAATAACAGAAGGTTTTTCTCAAGGACTGTCCTAGCAAATGCCAGTTTATGCTGTAGGATTGTTTAACTCTGGACTGATGATTCATTAACATTAATACATCATTTATTTCTTACTTCAACTAATATTTATTAAGGTCCCCAATATGTAGGAATAACATAATAGGAATAACAATAGTAATAGACAATAGGAATAACATAGTAATCATCCACAAGAAGAAAAGTGAAGTATAGATTAAATTGGATCTGTATAGGTAATAATTCATTTCAAAGCAGGGTTATTTGTGATGTAATGAGTTTCATATTACACTGGATGATTTCTGAAAATCAGAGACTACTTGGCTAACTCCAGATAACTAGACAACTATCCCTTTCCTGGAGATAGTCAAAAAAAAAGCACCGGAAGGACTTCATTTTTCCAAATGCTTGGGTTGAATAAGGATGTCCAGATAGTCTATCACAGACTGGTCTCAGTGTGGACTGGACCTAAACCTGAAGCAGTCAATCAGTTGTTTACTAAGAATCTCATGTTCAATATGCTTTGTACTTGGGACACAAAGAAATTGAAATTCATTCCCAAGTTAAATATGGACTATAAGCAGAGAAATGCACACAATTAAGTAAATGGCATGTGAGTTCTTGAATTCAGGTAAAATACAAGAGAGTACTGGAAGAGGCAATGGAAATTTAAACAGTCTTAGTGAAGCATTCATTCAATTTCTGATACTATGAATCTCTGTGTTACAACCCACGTGAATTCCCATTCATTTTCACACCAAATTTATAAAACTTAGCATACATGTTAAAACTCAGAATTCGTGGTTGGTTCATCAAAGCAAGTCCTATTTAAATATCTCTTTATACTCAGAATATAACACAATGCATTGACTCATAAAGCATAACAAAATAAACACTTTTTTAAAAGTGTTTAAGAACATTTGGAGGACATATAATAATAATCTTATTTTATTTTGGTTGTGTTGGTAATATATAATTTTTCTGAGTTATTCAGTTATAGAAAGATGATAATTAACTAAAACAAACCTTATTCACCAATATATAAAAACTGGCAGTATAGTTACACTCCAATTTGTTAAAGAAATTTTGCAGAGCAGAAATGTAAATATTATATTTGCTCATTGAAAGTCATGTTAAAGTAATTTTGTTTATGAAAGCATTGAAGAGAGAGTGAAATGTAAACTTTTTTCCTAATAAACTCTCAGAGCTCAATCTTGTATATATAATATTAATGATTTAGAGTTAGAATAAATTTTAGCTATTTGTTGGAAAAGGAAATGTATTATGATTGAACACATGTACTCTTTCAAAACCTGTCTGGAAACATACGCCTATGGTTGTATTTTTAATTTAACCTTTATGCAGTTATCCTTTTCGTAAGTATTAAAGTTTAAAATTTAAATTTAAATTATTCACATATTTTAGAAATGTAATTAATGGAAAGTAATGACAGATAGATGATGTGGTTAAATATATACACATAATATGTATGCATGTGCGTACAAAGAGACAGAGTTGGGCTGGGCTCCCTCCACTTTGGGAGGCCAAGGCAGGTGAATCATCTGAGGTCAGGAGTTCAAGACCAGCCTGGCCAACAAGGTGAAATGCCATCTCTACCAAAAATACAAAAATTAGCCAGGTGTGGTGGCATGCACCTGTAATTTCAGCTACTTGGGAGGCTGAGGCAGGAGAATCACTTGAACCCAGAAGGCAGAGTTGCAGTGAGCTGATATCATACCACTGTACTCCAGCCTGGGCAACAGAGTGAGACCCTGTCTCAAAAAAAGAAAGAAAGAAAAAAGAAAAAAAAGAAAAAGACAGAGGGGGATTTTTATAAGTTCACTGTAATTTCACATGTAAAAAGAAATGGGAAATGCCACAATGTAATATTCTCTTTCTACATGCAAACATTCAAACTATGCCAAATTCTACTTTTTTTTTTTTTTACCAAATTCTTAAGATCCATCTGTTTCTTGATGAAATATACATTTTATTCCAGTTTTGATCATATCAACTACCTCATTTCTCAGAACATAGACTCTGTGAATGCAAGGATATATTAAACATGTGGACAGTCAAGGTAAAATGTGAAATCGATGAAACTGGCCTTTCTACTTTCCCTCTCCCTACCTTTATCTGCCCGATTGGTGCCTGCACCTACTCCCCTGATGAGCAGTGCTTCCAAGCCTTCTTATGACTTCCTAGAAAACCCACTAGTCCCCCTTCTAAGCCAAGATATGGAACCAATCAACGGGTTTATCACTGGATGGATGAATGAGGAAAATATGATGTACATAAACAGTACAGTACTCTTCAGCCTTAAACAAACAAACAAACAAGGAAATCCTGTCATTTGTGACAACATGGTCGAACCTGGAGGACATTACGTTCAGTGAAATAAGCAAGGCACGGAACAAATACTGCATAATCTCACTGATACGTGGAATCTATAAATGTTTAACTCTTAGAAGCAGAGAATAGAACTGTGCTTACCAAGAACCGCAGCTCCGGGGTGGGGAGAAATGTTGGATAAATGATACAAATTTTTAGTTAGATGGGAGGAAAAAATTCAAAAGATCTTTTGGCTCTATTGTACAATATGGTGGCTGTAGTTAACAACATAGTGTATTCTTTAAAATTGGTGAGAGTAGATTTTAAGTGATGTGTATGTACATGATAATGGGAGGTAATGCATATGTTAATTAATACGACTTAGCCATTCCCCAGTATACATATTTCATAACATCATGTTGTCCATTATAAATAAATACAATTTTATTTGTCAACTAAAATTTAATTAATACAAAAGAATTTACTTCCGTTTATTATATAAACTACAGTGAAATGTTCATGGCTAAAAGGATGTAATCAACTCTCAGAGGTATTTATATTTTAAATGTTTACTATTTCTCAATAAACAAAGTACTAATCTACCACTGATTTGGCACTGGCTGTGTAGCATTGGCTGAGACTGAATGAGACACAAAAGATATATAACAGATTGTCCCTGCTCTTGAGGAGTTTGACACTGTTTGGATTGGAGGAGATATTGCTAATATGAAACATTCTGAGCAAAAGTGCCAGTCTTTGATTCTAAATAATTGGAATTCTCAGTTGTAAGCATTTGGAGTGAGTTGGAGTAGGTAGAAAAGTCTTCAGGAAGGACACAGGTTATTATCAGAACCTTAAGTAATACCGGAGATTTGAATAGGCAGAGCCAATGACTGAGTCATTTCCAAAACTGGAAAGAGCACGAGCAAAGGCGTAGAGACAGGCAACAAAAGAGCTGTGCAAGAGACATTCTGGAGACTAATTGAATATGACATCTGCTAGTCACTCAGATCAGCAGACCCAACCTAGGGATAAGAGGAAGGACAGCTGTATCTGTCAGGACAGTGAAACTTAGTGCAGTGAGAATAAACTCAGGCAGCTTGGGTAGCATGTTAGTTTTCTATTCCTGCTTACATTTCTGGAGGTTATAGGGAAGAATGCTCTTCCTTACCTTTTCCAGCTTCTCCAGGCTGCCCACATTCTTTGTCCTCCAAAGATGTCCATGTTGTTAATCCCTGGAACATATGAATTCTGTCACCTTACATGGCAAAGGGGACTTTGCTGATGAGATTAAATTAAGGATCTTGATACTGGGAGGTTACCCTGAATTAGCCAGATGGGCTTCTTCAGCGTTTAAGATTAACACAAACTATAGCAAACATCTTATAAAAATAAAAGTTTCTAGAATAAGGAAATCTTTCAAAAAATCACTCAGCAAATGAAACTACTTGATACTGGTTTGCTTGTGTGTTTGTTTGTTTGCTTTTTGCTTTTTTTTATTATGTAGAAAATGAAACAGAGAAATTAAGTTACTCAATTTCTTAGTTAGGGAGTGACAAAACTAGGATTTCGACTTCAGTTCTCCTGGCTCTTCATCACTAAACCAGCAAAGTGCATTTGTGTTCTTAGAATTTGATAGTGTTTGCATGTTCTCATTCATAAGTGGGAGCTGAACAATGAGAATACATGGACACAGGGAGGGGAACATCACTCACTGTGGCCTGTCGGGGAATGGGGGGCAAGGGGAGGGAGAGCATTAGAACGAATACCTAATGCATGTGAGGCTTAAAACCTAGATGATGGGTTGATAGGTGCAGCAAACCACCATGGCACAAGTATACCTGTGTAACAAGCCTGCACATTCTGCACATGCATCCTGGAACTTAAAGTAAAATTAAAAAAATAATAATTTGATAGTGTTCTTCCACCCTAGGAAAATTTCTACCTGACTGTCTAGTATATTTTGTTTCCAAACCATGCAAAAAAGAACGGATGGGAAAATGAGTAGAGGCTGACACAAAGTGTTTTACTACCTTGAGGCTTTTTTATGAATAAAAACTCATAAAAGAATCCACACTGACCAAGTCATATTTGTCTTTTATTATAAATAAATGTGTGAAAGTCACTCTTTCTTAGAAGTCTACTCCAATGTCATCTTTGGAAAGTCTACTGTCTCAGCCACAGAGCTGTTCCACTCAGTTCTCCTATCAAGAGGCAACTTGCTACAGAAGAGCAATCAGCCAACAACTTTTGGTTGTACCATCTTTGGAATCTGCCCTGGTATGTAATATAAGAACACATATTTTCCATGGGCTGCTCTCACCAATGATGGCAGAGTACTCTTCTAGGGCCTGGCTGTTTTTGTCTATCATGGAATCCTCTAGGGCAATCAATGAGTTGACTGAAACTTTGTCAGGGCAACACTGTACTCTGAGGTCCCTTCTATCCAATTCTCCTTCCTTTCCCTGCTCCTTTTCTAAGTGTTAAACCTGCATCATCGTTTGATGTCTTTTCATCATCTTTCCCCTCTCTTCTTTATCTCAAATGCATATTACTTCCAATACAGTTTTTGCACTTGTAACCTGCTTGCCACCTGCTTCCAGAGCACCTGAACCGACACTCATGATTATAACTTCAGTTCATTTCCTTACCAAAATAAGCTGAGACAACTTTTAAAGTAACAGAGCTACTATGTCTCCTGCACAAATCAATTGCTGGTGACCAGGATCCTTTCTATTCTGCAGGTGGCCACCTGGAATGTGCAGTCAATGTTGTTGCATTATGGTATTATAGGAGAGCAATGCTGGTGGCAACAAGATGGAAAACTATCTATAAATACTTCCAGTCTCCTTGCCAGAAAAGCTGGTGTGTTCTGTTGTTTCATCCATGTAAAGAACAACCTGTCCCCTTATTTCCATCTGCCACTTGTAAGAAAATCAAACCTGCATTTCCTCACTGAGCACACATTCCAGCTTTTGCTTATATTAACATACCTGGTGTCCCTTTCCATTTATTAATTTGCTAATAAATTATGAGCCACCAGGGGAGATTTCATATCTAATGCTACATTTGAGATCATTCCTGGATTTTCATTTATCCTCCAAAAAAATTATAATGGTATTTTCAAGAATAATCATGTACATAACCATGTGACTGTATTTTACCTGAACCACTTCCTAGTTCTATTATAAACTTTTGTTTTTCTTTTGCTTTTCAACATGGCATATGTGCTTATTTTTTCTACTCTAGTAAAGCAGCTTGACAGTTGGTAGCTGTCTGGCTGTTTATTCAACATATGTACCACTTAATGCACAGGTCTCAGTGATACAGTCCCCACAGTCGATCCAACTGGGATAAAAGTCAACAAATAGGGCTTTGCAGGGAGTACATTTACTTGGGAAGAGATAAATATTTGAAAGGTGTTTAGCAGCTAAGATTTAAGCCTAATGTCATAAGAATTTACAGGGTCAGCCTCTCCCCCAGCACAGAAAACTCTATTGATTTCACATAGGCACTCCATATGTTAAGAAATCACCTTTTTAATTAGATCTCTGTAGCCTCATTCTAAGTTACCACTGTCACAAGCCTTGGATAAGATCCTATTCTCAGGAAACCTTTCAGCAAACAGTTAGCTGTAGGTTCTTACAAGAAGATATTGAGACAGATTCTCCCAGATTGCGAGTGATTTTAAATTAGCTGCTCTGGTAAGAGGTGGGTGTGGTGTTATTTCAACATCCTCATATGTTACCTGAGACTTTTCCCCAGGGAGAGCAAAATGTGTTCAGCAGTTTGCATTTTTCAAAGTGGAATTGGTCTGGGAGTTGTGTGGTCTCTTCTGGTCTACCTGGACCAGAGAGCAAGACAAAACCCAGAAATTCCCGACTCACTGTGGCTCTCCAGACTGTTGAAGTTTGATCGACCTGACAAGCAAAGCTATTGAAATTTTAGAAATTATCTTCAAGAAAGAAGGATAAAGTGAATGAAATAGTTATATCTGACAAAAAGTTGTATACCAAATTCATTAAACAGACTGTCAGTACCATCCTCCCCAAGCCTTAAAGAAAAACATTGTCAACACTTTCACTTATTTAGTGAAATATATATATACACACATATATATTTATATATGTACATATATGTAATTACATATATAAATATGTAATTGAGGTTGGGTTAAAAAATGGCTTGCCAGAGTGACAAAGATAAACAACAGCACAGCCCAGATTCAAGTCTCATTGTGTGTGAAACCAAAGTCCTGTTATTAACCAGTGTGATCCACCATCTACCAGCAATACAGCCTATAATGAAGGTTTAGGAAACCTGTTATGCCTTAAGACTTTTGTAGAAGTTATATGGGGCAACACTTATTGGCGTGAGGATCTTTTGACTTTGAAGTTAATCTAGACTCCAGAGATAAATTAAATTCTAAAGCACCAATTCTCAAATATAGTGCATCAGACAAAAAAAAATGTTATTATCATTTGCAGACTCCTGTGGTTCTCCCATTCTGGACAGTGCTGCTGCCACTGGGGCCCAACCAAGCATTCCCTCTGTCAGCGTCACCTCTCTCCCTTGGCAGTTGCCACACAGCTAGGCAGACAAGCTGCATTCCTGGAGTTTTTATCCTTTCCCTCTGCTTCTGGATTTTAATGGAATGTCTCATCACAGGACATGAGATCTGACACACCATCTTCTGCATCAAAGATGTTGGCATGCAAAGGGACAGAATGATATAACTTGGAATTGATGGAGCGCTAACTCCCTGTGGGGAAAGCTTTGACCAGCAGGAAAGAGAGGAAAAGGGAACCCAAGAAGATAAAGGTCTTCTTTTTTCCTCACCCTCCAACTTAATAATTTCATACAGTATGTCCAGGAATATACTGTGTGCTGAGCTGTTACACCTGCCTAGTAACATCATGGCCTATTGGGAAGCAGTAGCCAGACATAAAAACACAGCATTCCATTTATTTATTTTCCACATCTGTTCCTTGCCTGCTTGCCCTTATTCCTCACTCTCCCTGCACACTGAAATTAGGTGCATTGGCTCCATG
Source organism: Theropithecus gelada (assembly GCF_003255815.1). Taxonomy (NCBI): domain Eukaryota; kingdom Metazoa; phylum Chordata; class Mammalia; order Primates; family Cercopithecidae; genus Theropithecus; species Theropithecus gelada. Next base: position 87,307,488 of record NC_037673.1, on the reverse strand, counting down.
TTCTAGAGAGCTTGGCAAGCAAAGCCATTTGGTGAGAATTACCACGTGGGATTGTTAAAAATGCAAATTCCCTAATGTTGACTTCCTCCACCTTAAACATGAAAACTTTTCTGGGTCATTATTTAATTCTGGATGCTATCCTTGAGTCATATTAATCTATGCATTTAAAAGGGAATCTATGACATAAGTCAATTTGTGCAAATAATGTCATTTTGCTTCTCTCTTTCTTGCTAAGAAAACTACAATTGTGTTACAGTCAGCGATAAGCTTAGAGCTGGGCAATGGATGATGATTGGTCTATCTCAACTACAACACTTTCGCCAAATTTTCCAGCCTCCCTTGAAGCAAGAGATGCCACCTGCACCAGTTCTGGCTTAGATGGTTCTGGAAAAGTTTTGTTTTACATAATAGACGGGCCTGGCTTAGTATCTGACTCTTCCTGAACTCTTCTCTCCAGAATGCAGACATGATGCCTGAAGGTGCAATCGCCAGTTATTCACCAGCTTCAACAACTTCACCATCTAGTCACCATAAAGTGACAAGTAAGGAGAGGAAAGTCAACATGCCCAGGATGAAAGAGCAGAAAGATAGAAGTGTTGGTCCCTAATGCTATTGTTGCTGTATATAATATCCCAAGAGTGCTTTTTTCTGGACTTCCCACACATGGAAAAACAAACAAAAACTGTTTAAGCCATTGTAGTTAGATTTCCTGTCATTTGTAGGCAAATACATTATTAGCTGACATAGATGCTTAGTTTTGTGTATTGCTTTGACAACCTCTTGAAACCCACGATTCCCATGTGGAACTCACTTAACGATGACATTGAATCCAATTATATCAAAATAGAGGAACTAAAATGAAAACTCAACTAAAATAGCAGAGCAGAGTGGAATGCACAGCAAGTTGATATATCACACAGCCCATATATTGTAAACACTTACAACAAGCACAGGATAAATATTATCTTCATTTTGCAAATAAGGATTGACATATAAGAAAGGGCTGAATATTTTCCCCTGGCATTACAGTTAGTAAACAATTGAGATAATATTTAAACAGGAGTGTTGTGATATTTTAAAATGTGTATTTTTGCCCATATACAGTTTTATTCTGGAATGTATATTTGGAACAGTGATTGAATTTTTAATAAAGGTTTTACCTTAAACACTATAATGAGATTAAGTAAGTGTTAGAAGCAAAGACTTTCTTTCTAAATTCCTTCTCAGAGTCATTAATATTCCAATTTATAGTGTGAATCTCTATAAAAAATAATTTCCCTCTTATTTCAACAGGTACAATTTTCCTCCAAAGTATACACATCAATATCTTATTAAACACTAGTCCAAAGAACAAAGTTTGGAAAAGCTGTGTCAGCAAATTTCCATGTATTTACTCAATATTTGTGTAGCATGCTGGAGTACATAATTTATGACAGTAGCTCATATGCACACACACACACATAGATATGTATCTATCTCTTTATATAGATATATTATATACCCATCCAAAAATCTTTAGGTATGATGCTATTAAGTCAAATGTCTTTTCTATAAAATATCCTATGTACTTCACTTTATCAATGCACTGATTTTTTTATTTCCCTTATTAGAAGGGAAATAATTCTAATTCAAAACACTGATTTTTTTATTTCTCTTATTAGAATATTCCAAGAAGTAAACAAATATAGGAAGGACTTACTAACTTGTTCTAGTTCACGTAATGACTCTATAGTTGAACTAATTACTGAAATTTCTGCTTCCAGTTTATTTTATAGTCACTGGACAATCCTCTGTAGAATATTCAAGCTGATTCCTGGAGTCTGAAAAGTGAAGGGGTAGAAAAGAAAGCAGATGATGTTTAATTTTAAAGTACAACTCATTTTCCTTTTCTAGTTGAAGTAAAAGAAGAAACAAAAAAAAAGTCATGTAAAGTCACAATTTAAAAGAAATTATCTCTATTTAAGGCTATAAATCACCAGCATTTCAATTAATGTCGATACTGGTTTGCAAGTTTACTGCAACAGTCATCTGATCATAGTGATAATGGAGTTCTTATTTTAATTGTGAGTTTTGCTTCTTCAAAAAAAAAAAAAAATGTAGACTTATCATGCTCTAATAGATAGTAAAAAAAGAAGAGTTCAAACTGTGGGTAGTACAATGACTTTCCCCAAAACAGATCTTTTCCTTTTAAGCTCCAGATCAATAAATGACCCTTTTGATCAAAGAACGAACTAAAATCTCCTCTATATTTTGCTTGTTACTTTCATTTTTTTCCCCCAAGAAAAGATGAAGCCACTTAAGTGGCAGACCACAAAAGCACTGTGATACTTTCATCCTAGTAAAGAGTTCAAAAAGTAAATAAAACTTTTTGGAACTTATACTTAAGAACAAAGCTAGCACCCAGTAGTTCAATATCCCTTTGGGGTTAGGGGTTTATTCAGAGCATCAAGAATCAGTATTTCCATCTAGACATACAAGTGATCTAAATAGTGTTCATAGAACTTTAAAAGCCTTTTGAAATAAAAAGTAGAGCAAACTACAAAAGTATAAATTCCAAGTTTTCCTACATCGCTCCTACTTTGTAGAACATTTGGTCAGGATGGGGGGTGCGAGGGCATCACATATCAATCAGCTATGAAAGAATGCACTGGTCCACGTGGGCATGGCACAGGAATAGACTAATGAGAGCCAAGCAGCGTGCCTCTCCTCTTCAATTAGCTTTCTGTCGATTTTCACAGGAGTCCACTGGGTGAGGAACCTCTGTGGGTATTTTGCCACCACTAGCAGATCTTTATCTTCTTTTAATCTGTTGAAATAAAGACTCAGAAACAGAGTGCAAATGCCGAAACGTGAAAAGAAATGAGACTGAGGTATATGGGGGAAATGATGCACATTTTGGCAGCCAAACTGGATATTTTGGTATTAACTGAATATCTGCGAGTCAGGGGAAACTATCTGCAAAGTTGATATTTCTTTCTTCTTTTTAGGAGGTGATTTAGATTATTGGTTCATAATTGGATGAGGAGGTTCAACTGTGAATTTTATGATACCAAGAAACACTATTTAGAATGTATTTTAAATGTTAAGGAGAAAGTACAAAATCTCCCTGTACCTTCACCTTCTAGCATATTGACAGAAATAAAGCAGCACCCATTCAATTCATATATCTGTATTGTTACATAGGCAAAGATGCTGAAAATACGCTCAAGTTCAATGTCCAGATTTTGATTACCTTTTATTTATCTCCTCTTGGCTCTAAGTAGATTCAATACCTGTTTTGTTCCCACCATCACAGTTAAATTCACACACACAAATAAGTACTGAAATCTAGCTGGAAAGAAAAACAAAAATGCTTAGATATTTATACAGAAAATGTGCCGTGAGGAAAAAGCCACTATAATGTCAGAACTGAAAAATGGCAGTTTTGTATTTGAGCATTTCTTACTGGAAATGTTAATTGCAAAATGTGCCAACTAAGATTTGCTATGTCGTTACCAGCACTAGTATATCTTATTTGCCCCTTTGTCTTGCTCTACATTCATGCTCTGATCTGAATGAGTGACGTTCTTCTTGAATAACCACTCTGTCCAAATTCTATTTCCCTTACCTTCCTTGCTTTACTAGTTCTCGGGTTTCAGTCTCTATTGTTTTCCTTGTCTGGAACTCCTTCTGGAATTCCGGCTTTATAAAATGCTATAGTGAAGGGTTGCAGGATTTTTTCCCCTCCACTTGTATACTGCCAAGGGACTCTTTTTGAAGACCTTATTTTCACCATCAAGAACTAGGGAGGCAGACCCAGTGGCCTTAAGGGATTTAATTAGAGTTCACCAAGTTAGAATCTCCAAGCTCTCAAAGACCTAATTTAAATACAAGTTCACTCACTTTTTCAACTATTTCTTAGGTCCTTATTAAAATTTCAGGTTATTAAAGGGAACATCCTGCATTTTGCAAACACAGAAAATAAACCTGGGTTATGCAGAATCTCAAACATCTTCCAGGTGCAAACACAAAATCCTGCCAATTGGTAGGAAAACAATAATGAATTAGCTTATAAATTATTGAAACAACCACTGTGGAATTTTTGTCAATCATGATAAGTTACTTTATATTGGTAGCATCAGTTTTATAGGAGATAGTTAAACATTAGTAGTAGATTAGTGAGAGATAATATATAACTTAACATATGTGTGGTCAGTTGTCCTAATATCCTCTAGAAAAAAAGTTATTATTATGACTACTCTTACCCCTAGGTGGTGTCATTTTTGTTTTGTTAAACTGTCAGTCAGAAAACTAGTTAAAAGCTAACGATGAATCATATCAATTTATAAAACCTTTCTTGTCAATCAGTGCTCTGTTACACATCGATATGATAAAAGAGTCACTTATAACATGATTTCTGATTGACAACAATTTTACGAGAAAAAAAATGCTTGGCTTTTTTTTTGCCCTTTACTTTCTACATTAAGTGTTGTCTTAATTAGACTTTCTAAACAGAGAATGGCTTAAGACATAAAGAGACTACACTATGATGTCAAATATTAAACTAACCACTAAAATCCACATAGCTTTGGCATAAAGAAAAACAGGGCCATAAGGTAAGGTCTCCCTAAACGAAGTGTCACATAAACAGGAGAAAGACACAAAAAGAAAAACAAACAGGTCACTTCCACAGCATTTAATTGTTAAAGCCTCCTTATATAGATCACTCAAACCAAACAGGGAAAAAAAAAAAATCCATAGACCCGAGAGATAGAGATAAAATGAAAGCTTTGCCACTTTAATTTGATTTGGGGAAACTATTTACAAAACACTTCACCATTGCTTTGTTGCTGTTTTATTGTTGTGGTTCTTCTGTTTTGTTTTTTAAATTTCCACCAGAAAGAATACTTCTTAGAGAAATAATTTGAAGAACTCTATTATAGCTATACTTTTCTAGTATTTCTCAGCTCACATCCCTGTAATATTATCAGATAATTAGCACATGACCATACTCAAAGTTAACTCTCACTATCATTTTAATAACTGGTTTGAAGATCTGGGTCTATACAGACAGCTACTGGTAAGACATAGGAAGAATTTAGGTCATCTGTACACATTGGGTTTTATATTGTCTACACGCTTTTAGTAGGCGTAAAATCTTAGGTACTTCTCCAGCTAGTATTTTATTCATTTCATTCTTAAGAAAAATATAGCAGTAAAGACACAAATATGAAATCTTTTATGCCAATTTACACTACAAGTCAAGTCATATTTTAAGCCTGATTATTTTTTGGCATTACTGCACAGAAAAATAGTAAAGTTATCATCTTATAAAAGCACATTAATTCTCAGTTACAACGTTACAAGAATAGTTTATTGGTATAAATTCTCATTCCCAAGATAAGATATTTTTCATAATTTAAAATTTTAAAGTTACGGTTTATAATGATAACCCAGGAAAAGGAAAATCTGTTTCTTCAGGAGATGTGTTAAATTTTTTTGCCACTTGCATTCCACCAAAAGATCATGCTTAAATTCTTCCATTAAATGTAAAATATTTTTCAGGTTTGCCTTGTTATTTAATTAAATTTAAAATCAGTTTTCAAAGACAACCACCCCATTCCCCCAACCCTCCAAAAAAACTTGTCATTTCATGACAAACATAGATTTCCTGAGAGATGGAAAACATTCACTGTGAAAATTACTATATTTATCCTTGAGACATATTTGGTAAAATTCACTAATTTGCCCAGTGCATAATTTCAGTATGTTCATAGAAAAACAAACTGTCTTACCGATGACTTTAAAACAGAATCCCTCTGCTCTTAGAATTCGATGGAAACAAGTGCTATGTAAATACTAATGATTGAGTATGATCTTCCCAGGCAGCGGGAAGAAAAATGCTCATTTTGGCAATACACGTACAGGCATGCACACACACTTACATGAGCAATTCTTTAGGAAAGCTCTTTATAACATAGTCATAAAAATAATCAAAACAAAAATTTACAGGTAAATTTTTAAGTCAGAGATCAAGACTGAGTATCAAAAAGTCCACAAGGTACTATTGCTCCTTCTCTTAATGACATAAGTCAGATGTTCTTTGGCTCCCAAATGGTTTCTGAAGATTCTGGTTGCATTTAATTTGTTTTACTTTGATGTTACAACTTTTCTCCAATAAGGTGCTAAAAACCAAGAGAAACCTGTCTTTGGATCCCTCTGAGATCGATTTTTAGTTAATATAAACTAATTTATGAAAAGGAAATGGACTTTCCAAATTTGAAGGTGAATGTACTTTTAGCTTAGAGTAGTAATCCCAGTCTCCTCTCCAGGAAGGGTTCATACATCTCAAATTAATGACCAATTGCTACTGTTTACTAAAAAGTAAGAGCCATTGGACATTCTATTTGCTTTAAAATACACCTACAACTAGATTTCTAAATTTTATTTTGACTACAAACATGGGTTGGTGTTATGTATTTCTTTATATTATTGTGTAATAGGTTTGATAAACAAAATTATTATTAAAACACAAATACATTAAATATTTATAATTTAACTATTTCTTGTACTTACAATTCCAGTATCTAAAGAGGCAGAAAGAGTAGCCAAACTGAGTGATTTCATAAGCACAACAGACCATAACAAGCCATAATATGTAGTTTAACTCCTTGCATGACAAAATGGAAGTGAGCAAACTAAGGATAGCCATAACTTAACTCAGGAATAGTTTCAGGGAATACCTGACTTTGTAAATAAAATCCCATCTTACATATTTGCCTCTTTTGACTGGGGCATTTGAATTTACAATATTCTTACTATATCTATGACCAATTGGGAAAATAATTTTTTAAGGAACCAATCTACAAAGTGGGGGACATGAGATTGAATAAAATTATAAAACTGAAAGGGGGTGTTGTTGAATCAAGAAAGGACTAAAGTTTTATTATGTTTTTAAGATTCTGTCACAATGCTCTGTTAATCTAAAAGATGTAGGGAGAACACAAGAAAAGTTCAAAGTCCAGGGTTAAAATCACATAAGAGTTTCAAATAGAATGTAAGGTAAAAGTTTAAAATATTATATGTACCATCCAAGAAATGGCTAGTTATGGTAGATGAAACATTTTGAGCATTACCATAAAGGAAATAACACTTAAAATACATTTCAGATCTATCATTTTTCTCTTTCTATCCTAATCCTTGTTCTTTTTCATTTAATTTTGGGTTATAGCAACACGCACCTACATAAATGCACTTAATTTTAGAAAAAAAATCGAGAAGCTTAAAAATAGCCAGAAATAGCCCCTCCACTAGTCTCCAGGTTCCTTCATTGCTTCTTCCTCAAATACATCTATTTATCATTGACCATCAATCTGTGAGACATATGAGTGAATATGCTCATTTTTAATTTTCTGTCTTACTGTTAGGTTAACAAGTGATGATCAGTATGGCCATTTGCATGATATTGATTCTTCTTGTCCATGAGCATGGATCAGTTTTCCATTTTTTTGCATCCTCTCTAATCCCCGTCGAGCTACCATTGACTTTCTTCACAGAATTAGAAAAAACTACTTTAAATTTCATATGGAACCAAAAAAGAGCCCGTGTACCCAAGACAATCCTAAGCAAAAAGAACAAAGCTGGAGGCATCACACTGCCTCACTTCAAACTATACTATAAGGCTTCAGTAACCAAAACAGCATGGTACTGGTACCAAAACAGATATATAGACCAATGGAACAGAACAGAGGCCTCAGAAATAGCATCACACATCTACAACCATCTGATCTTTGACAAACCTGACAAAAACAAGCAATGGGAAAAGAATTCCCTATTTAATAAATGGTGTTGGGAAAACTGCCTAGCCATATGCAGAAAACTAAAACTGGACCTCTTCCTTACACCTTTTACAAAAATTAACTCAAGATGGATTAAAGACTTAAACGTAAGACCTAAAACCATAAAAACCCTAGAACAAAACCTAGGCAATACCATTCAAGACATAGGCATGGGCAAAGACTTCATAACTAAAACACCAAAAGCAATGGCAACGAAAGCCAATATTGACAAATGGGATACAATTAAACTAAAGAGCTTCTGCACAGCAAAAGAAACTATCATCAGAGTGAACAGGAAACCTAAGAATGGGAGAAAATTTTTGCAATCTATCCATATGACAAAGGGCTAATATCCATAATCTACAGAGGACTTAAACAAATTTACAAGAAAAAAAACAACTCCATCAAAAACTGGGCAAAGGATATGAACAGACACTTCTCAGAAGAAGACATTTATGCAGCCAACAAACATATGAAAAAAAGCTCATCATCACTCTTCATTAGAGAAATGCAAATCAAAACCATAATGAGATAACATCTCACACCAGTTAGAATGGCGATCATTAAAAAGTCAGGAAACAACAGATGCTGGAGAGGATGCGGAGAAATAGGAATGCTTTTACACTGTTGGAGGGCATGTAAATTAGTTCAATCATTTTGGAAGACAGTGGTGAGTCCTCAAGAATCTAGAGTCAGAAATACCATTTGACCCAGGAATCCCATTACTGGGAATATACCCAAAGGATTATAAATCATTCTACTATAAAGACACATGCACACATATGTTTATTGCAGCACTGTTCACAATAGCAAAGAGTTAGAACCAACCCAAATGCCCATCAATGATAGACTGGATAAAGAAAATGTAGCGTATATACACCATGGAATACTACGCAGCCATAAAACGGATGAATTCATGTCCTTTGCAGGGACATGAATGAAGATGGAAATCATCATTCTCAGCAAACTAACATGGGAACAGAAAACCAAGCACCACATGTTCTCACTCGTAATTGAGAGTTGAACAATAAGAATACATGGACACCGGGAGGGGAACATCTCACACCGGGGCCTGCTGGTGGGTGAGGGGATAGGGGAGAGATAGCATTAGGAGAAATACCTAGTGTAGATGACGGGTTGATGGGTGCAGTAAACCACCATGGCACATGTATACCTATGTTACAAACCTGCACGTTCTGCACGTGTATCCCAGAAGCTAAAGTACAATTTTTAAAAAAGTGATGATTTAGGTACTAATCAGTTTGACTCTGTGCTTTAACCCCAGAGGAACACCCAATATAGTATATCAGAAAGCTAGGTAAAGATATAACATCTATAAAATGTAATTTATATAAAAACTTAAACTTTCTATGTAATAAAGATAAGAAACTTGAGTTAAGGGTGAAAGAACTGCTAACTCAACAATTTTCTAGTAGTTTACTTGTGCCAGTGCTATTGGTATTGCTTCTGATGTGAACTCTCTCTATGGGACTAGTTTACTAGTACTCTTTGGAAAATAAGATTAAATAAAACCAGAAAGGGTAATCTATAAATCTTCTTCATAGGATGCTCCTAAACTATAACAAGTAACAAGGCATGGAAAGTAAGCAAACTACTGAGGATACCATAAGATGATGGGGAACACTGTTCCTGTCCCAGAATGCTTTGCATATGTTATGTAATATGTGACTCTCTGTTTAAGAGTGGGTGCCAGTGTTGATTCTCATGTTAAATACAAATAAAATTAGCCTGTACACAAATTACATTCTATAGATACTATATCTTTATCTAGCATTTCAATATACTATATTTAGGTACTCTTCTGGGATTAATGAATCCCCCTCTCCAGGATGGAGTTAATAGTTATTTAATACTACCAGATCCATTTTCACAAAACCCTACTAAAGATGTATCAGCCCTCTCAAACATTTGCGTCATGATTCATTATGGATTTCCCAAACAAACTCATTTTGTTCGGTCTAGCTCTCAGAGCTTTAATGTCATCTGCCTTCATTTTATCTTGGTGTCTCAGTCCCTATGACTTCTCCACACTCAAGCCTTGTTTCTTTGTCCTCCTTCTCCACCACACAGTGGAAATTTTTTCTAAAACTATCTTCTTCTTTTCCTATATTCCTGTCCCAATTCTACATCTTAAAGTTCCCTCTAATTACTTAAGTCTATACCTCTTCTTTTGTAAAATGGCATTGTTTATTGTGCCATATAAATCATCCATTCATCTGAAAAAAACACTCTTTAGCCTTCTCCAGCCCCCTTCTCAATCTATTTGCATCTTTAATATCTATCTTTCATTTGCATAACAATTCAGTGCTTGCCCTTAAGATAAAGTGAAAAATCTTTAATGTGGTTTTACTAGGTATGTGGCTAAGCTGTGAGTAACAAAACTCAACGTGAGTGATTTCAATTACACAGAAAATAATGTCTTCCTAATGTAAAAGTCTGGAAGTCAGCTTTGGACTGAATGGAAGCATTGCTTCCAGTATCAAACAATCCAGCATCCTTCTATGTTGCTGCTTTGTCATTCCTCAGGTTTTGCCCTTGCTCTGCCATCTAAGATGGCTGCCCACCCAACCACATTCCAAACAGCAGGACGGAGAAGAAGAGAGAGGTGGCAAAATGGCCTCGCCCTTTAGGAACACATTTCAGAATTAATGCACCTCACTTCATCATACCAATTTGCCCTGAATTAAATAAAAATGCCATACTTAGCCAGTAGGGAGGCTGAAAATTTTTAACACTTATTTCAGGTGGTAATATCCCCAGCTAAAAATTGGGAATTTGTTACAAAAAGAAGGGTAAATAGATATTGAGTAGATCCAAGCACTGTTATATAAGGATTGCAAGGCTATCATCAAATTTATGCCTACCTCTCTAGTATTTTCATTCTTTTTACTCTCTCTACCCTAGCAATCATAATTTTTTTCAATTTCTCAGTCTTCTCCTTTTGCCTGAATCACACTATCTTTCTGACTTCAGGTGGTTAACATCGACTCATTTTCACTCCTCATCTGAAGATCACTTCTTCAGGGAAAACTGCATCCAATTGAGGCTCCTTATTGTAACTCTTTTGATGCATTCCTTATATTTCTATTTGTGTTTAATTATTACACTTTATTAAGCAGTCCAATCCATGAAGACAGGTCAGTGTGAAAGAAGTTCAAAGTGCCTTGGAAGTACGTAGAAATGAGAAAGGATTTTCATGGAGAAAATATCATATCATAGAGAAATTAATATCATAAAGTCAGAACAGACTTCAGTTTGAAAGTTCATTTTGGAAGTTGAACTTTGATCTGTGCAGGTGAAGATGATGGAAAAAGAACTAATGCAGCTCATTTATAGGATAAGCTGGACTTCACTGGAGAGAAGAAAAAAGCAAGTTTATTTTTTTTTTCTAACTGTAAGTACTACAGATTCACTATGAGGATTCATTTTTCACCATCCCTGAAATAAAAAGACAGGTCCCATAGATTTTTCCAGTTACCTTTAAATAATTGAAATGTCTGACCATTCTCCTGACCCCATAACTTTAGGTCAGCCCAATATATTTTAATAACATCAAACTACTATCCAATTTAAACTACTTCCAGGGACTGGGAAACATAACGTAGGTAAGGGAAATTAAGAAGAAAAACTTAGTCTGATATGGGTGGTAGGATTATACTGTGGTACCCTCTGAATGGCTGTTTAGTCATTACTGTTTTCTCTCTCATCGGGTGATCTTGTGGATTCCATAGAGATGCTTCTGATGAGGCTCTCCCACTGTAGCTCCCACAATGCTGGCACTGGCTGGCCATTTGCAACGCCTCCTCTGTTGAGATAGTTGCACACTTCAGTGTGGTTCTCTTGAGTGGAATTTTTTTTAAAAAGGCTACACAAGGTTGGATACTTTGTGCAGGGCTCACATCTGTTCCTTAAGAAACACCCACTTAACTTCCTCTAAACTCTGAAACTGAAGCTCACACACATGTGATTACTTCTCTGTGTTAAGTCTTTGGGAAGAGGCACCTGCAGCCAGATTCTCTTGTCTTTTTAGGTATGAATGAGGATGAGTCATGAGATCCTTCAAATTCTAGTGAAATTTTGTTGAACTTCCTGAGCCATTCTTTTGAAGTTTCTTTCACTTGATCTGAGGTGAGAAGAAAATACCTGTCTTTACCTCCTTACCTCCATACCTAAAAAGAAAATCGAATTTGGCTGAAGGTGCCTCTTCCTGAAGACTTAACACAGAGAAGTAATTGCATTTGCATGAGCTTCAGTTTCAGAGTTTGGAGGAAGTGAAGTGGGTGTGTCTTGGGAAGCAGATCTGGACCCCACAAAGGTATCCAACCTTGTATTAGCCTTATAAAAATCCACTTGAGAGGACAGCATAGAAATTCTGTGCTCCATAAAATGAATGGGGAATCCAGAGCACACTTGAAAAATATCTGCAAAGAAATCTCTCCCCACCTTAGTATTCAACATTCTTCTGTTACAGCTTACATGTGAGAGAGGAGGCAGTTCTAGGGCTAGCTTACTGTCTCTTAGCATGTGCTGCAAGGATAACAAAACATCTTACTTTAGGATAAGAGAATATCTAATTCTTTTTGCAATTATGGCCTTTGTGGCCTGAAATAAAACTAAAAGAGAGGTACTCATTTAACACTATATTTTAAAGGGGAAAAAGCAAGGTTAATGTATTTTTCAGAATTAGGGAATCTCTGGTTCATTCCTGTTGGTAGGTAACTTAATAACCCATACATACAAACAAAGAGACAAACAATAAACTGAGTGATTCAGCTAAAAAGGGAGGTTTGGGACTTGAAGATCATTCTTAAGAGTTGAAACTTGGTCCCGGAAGCCAAAGATGACCACCATAGCATTTCACTGTGAGATCATTTTTTAAAACACACTATATCATCCATCACACTTTTGTAATCACTTCAAACCTTGAGAATGATGAAATTTGCTGCAGGGACATTTCTATTAGTGACTCTATTATAATGTGATAGAATTGGATGGTCCCACCGGATTTACATAAGTCTGCATCTGATTCAAAAATTATAGAATTCCAGAGTAAAGAAATCATAATTCTGTACAACTTCTATTCATAATACAATAAAAAATATATTTTGTGAAGTTCCCATGCCACACAAAAATAACAATGCAGTCAATAAGGACAGTATAGTGTCCTTTAATATAATTTTTTAATTGATGTCATGTAATCTAGATGAAAGAAAGCGCAATATGAAAAAAATCCATAAAATAGATAGATTAATATTAATGGTTTCCTATGAACATCCTTTTGAAGGAACTAACCCTATCATTCAATTCTAAGTCTTAATAAAGCAGAAAGGGAGTTGGGAAGTCATATGACTTGGTTCTACAAGAACCAGTTAGTAAATCTGAGTAAGACTGGCATAGATATGATAATCAAATCCAGATCTATTAATGATACTGCCATGAAAAGCACATAAATATAAAAATGAAAGGACAAGAATAGAGCCCTGAGGGACAACACATTTTACAGTAACTGTTTCTGATGAACTGGTACCCAATATACTATGCTGTGTCTGCTGACAAAGATAATTACATTTCAAACCAATTTAATGCTGTCTCAGAAATTCCAACTCACGTTTCTGGAAGATCTAACAATATATCACTGTCTATTGTGTCAAAGGTGAGTGATAGATCTAACTTTGAGAGTAGGCAACTGTTTTTTCCCAGCAACTCTCATATATTACTGAACATAAACAGGTAACTTAGTGGGAATCCCAAAATCCATGTTGGAATTTTATCAAATATTAATCATAGATAATTGAGTATTCAGGCAAAATAGCAAACATATTTCCATTATTGCTTTTTTTTCCTAAAAGAAATAAGAGCTAGAAAACCTGTGTCAAAATCTAGCAGGTACCTAATTAATAATCTTAAACATTTGTTGAATAAATTTTTATTCATACATGTATACCATTTCAACAGTCAATGAACTAGAGAAGTAAAAGACATACAGAATATTAGTAGGTTATAATATTCTCCTTATTAAAAATTACATTCTGCCCTCGTTTTTCAAGTATGAATAGGGTCAAATAACTCCTCAAAGCAGATAAAAAGCAAGACAATATAACTGAATAACAAAGTTTCCCCAAAAATACAGAAAATTGTTTGTGTATTTCTTTAAGGACTTGTTTTGAGTTAACATTTTTAAGAATAAAAAAGTTAAGATTTATATATATAATGAATATAAGTCCATACATTCAGATGTGTGAATAAAAATCATTTTCACGCAATCAGCAACCATCTCATTGAAATATGAAAACGTCAGTTCTACTCATTCTATTGTACTTCCCTTGGCAGGAATGCCATGGTTATCAATCAATGCCAACTGCCACAAAAACATCTGCTTTCCTAATCGTAGTAGTACTTTCAATTTTCCATTTCTGCTGTCTCTAAGCCCTTCTTTGTGCCTAGTAGCCACTTCTCCATCTTCCTGAAACAAGTTCGCTGAACCAAATTCCCAGCTATTTTCTGCCCTGACCCTACCCACAGCAGAGGTATGACTATTACAAAGTTGTTATCAACATTCATGTACATAACTTTGTGTGAATGTAAGTCTTCTTTAGTCTCAGGAACATGGGTAAAAGTGGCATTGCTGACTCATGTGGTAGGTATATGTTTAACTGATTAAAAATTGCCAATCTATTTCCAGACTGTATCACTTTGCATTCTCACCAGCAATGTATGAAAATTATGGTTGTTCCACATCTTTACCACACTTGATACTGTATTTTTTATTTTAGTCACTCTAGTAGGTGTTTAGTAGTTATTTCATTAGAATTTTTCTAATGGATAATAGTGTTGAATATAGTTTATGTAATTATTTTTCACACTTACAACTCTTTGATGAAGTGTCCAAGTTTTTGTCTATTTATTTATTTATTTATTTATTTAGAGACAGAGTCTTGCTCTGTCACCCCAGCAGTAGAACAGTGGTGTGATCTCAGTTCACTGCAACCTCTGCCACTCGGGTCCAAGCGATTCTCCCATCTCAGCTTCCCTAGTAGCTGGGACTACAGGTGTGCACCACCACACCTGGCTAATTTTTTTACACTTTATTAGAGATGGGATTTCACCATGTTGCCCAGGCTGGTCTTGAACTCCTGAGCTCAGGCAATCTGCCCACCTCAGCCTCCCAAAGTGCTGGAATTACAGACGTGAGCCACCACACTCTGCCCTTAATTGGGTTATTTTCTTATTATTGAGGTTTAGGAATTCCTCATATTTGTCAGAGACATGACTTGCAAATACTCAATCTGTAGCTTGTCTTTTTATTTTCTTGATAGTGTCTTTGGTTAAAAAAAAAAAAAAGTTTTTAGTTTAAAATAAGTCAATTTTCCAAAAATTTTTCTCATGAATCATGCCTTTCGTGTCATTTCTAAAATTTCTTGGCCTAACCTCAAAGGAGGAAGATTGACTCCTATGTTTTCTATTAAAGCTTTTATAGATTCATGTTTTAAATATAGATCTGTGATCCATTTTGTATTAACTCTTGTGTAAGGAATAAAGTTTAGGTCTAGGTTTATGTGTTTTCAAATGGATGACCCATTGTTCCAACAGTATTTATTTAAAAGGCTCATCTTTCTCCATTTAAGATGCTTTTGCATCTTTAACATTAATCAAATGGCCATATTTTATAGGTGAGTTTTTAAATTCTCTATATAGTTCCCTTGATTCTTGTGTCTATCTCTTTGCCGTTACTACAGTCTTTATTACTGTCCATGATGGATATCGATCAATTATTTTTTGATCAAGTAAGTTCGCTTAACATGTTATATTTGGTCAATTGGTGCTATCAAACCCCTTAGTGAAAAGAATCTTTTATTTGGTTGAGATGGGGGAAAATGGCTAGTGTGGTAAAGAATGTACATATGGGACCTGGCCTCCAAGATTAGGGCAAAGAGTCCATCTAGGAGAAGTTGGTGGATACTAAAGACCAATATTGCTCACCTGAAAATGAATGTTAGTCATATTTTGTAGAGTTTGAATCTATTTATATGCAGTATAATTCTTATGAAATACTGAAGGACACCCCATGCAGATATCTGTAACTACTTTTTATGTAATTCTCTATTTACTGAAACTTCTAGCTGTCTCAGTTTCCCTGAATTCCAGTTTCCAGCTCCAACTCAGCATGGCCAACAGACTCTATTTAGGTTTCCCTCACTGTGCTCATAATCTAGAAGCTCCCACTGGGCCGAAAACTTGGGTGACATTGGGGCTTACCATCTTTGTTTTGCTTTTCTCAAAGGTAAGAGTCCATTGTCATTGTCACACGAAACAGTCACTCCATGTGTTTTTTTACTTGCTCGTTGTTTACAGTAGAAGATTAAGTCTAATACTTAAATCATTATCATAGCTGGAAGCAGTATTCCATTTTGAAAAAATGTTTAACTTCTTTGAATAATATTGAGTTGGGCCTGTGTATATATTTATGTGAATAACAAATAAAACCATATTAATATTTGCATACAGATATTTGTGTGAACATGATTTTACCATGTGATTGCTAGGTGTAGTAAGGGTATGGTAACTTTCTAGGGAACACTTGTAAAGTGATTGTACCATTTGCATTTTTACCATCAATGGACGAGATTTCCATTTGCTGCTCCCATCTTCATGGTTTGTTGGTTTTTGTCTTTACTTATTATTTCTGTTCTATGAAATTTGACTTTAGTTTGTGTTTCCCTAGCAACTAATGATGTTGAACATATTTTGTGTGCTTATTTTCTATCTGTATGTCTTCTTTGGTAATGGGTCTGTTCAAATCATTAGAACATATTTTTAACTGGGATGTTTGCTTTCTTATGGTTTTTTATTTCATTGTATTTTAAAATTTAAACTTTTATTTTAGATACAGGAGGTACATGTGCAGGTTTCTTAGATAAGTATATTGTGTGATGCTGAAGTTTGGGGTATGAATCACATCACACAAGTAGTGACCATAATACCCATATGTAGTTTTTGATCCTCATCCTCCTTCCACCATCCACCCTCAAGTAGGCCTCAGTGTCTGTTCTTCTTCTTTCTGTGTTCAATGTTCAGCTACCACTTATAAGTGAGAATGTGCAACATTTAGTTTTCTGTTCCTATGTTAATTTGCTTAGGATTATGGATTATGGCCTTTATCTGCATCCATTTTGCTGCAAAGGACATGATTTCATTATTTTTTATGGCTGCATAGTAGTCCATAGCATATATGGACCACATTTCCTTTAATCAGTCCACCATTGATGGGCACCTAGGTTGATTTCATGTCTTTTCTATTGTGAATAGTGTGGTGATGAATATACGAGTGCATGTGTCTTTTTGGTAGAATGAATTATTTTCATCTAGGTGTATACCCTATAATGGGATTGCTGGGTTGAATGATAGCTCTGTTTTAAGTTCTTTGAGAAATCACCAAACTGCTTTCCACAGTGGTTGAACTAACTTACATTCCCACCAGTAGTGTATAAGCATTCCTTTTTCCCCACAGCCTCACCGGCATCTGTTGTTTTTTGACTTTTTATTAATAGCCATTCTGACTGCATAAGATGGTATCTCATTGTGGTTTTGGTGTGCATTTTTCTGATGATCAATGATGTGAAGCATTTTTTCATGTTTGTTGGCTGCTTGTACGTCTTCTTTTGAAAAGTATCTGTTTATATTCTTTGCCCATTTCTTAACAGGATTATTTGGTTTTTGCTTGTTAATTTGTTTAAATTTCTTATAGATTCTGGATATTAGATGGATGCATAGTTTGAAAATATTTTATTCCATTCTGTAGGCTGTCTGATTACTCTGTTGATAGTTTCTTTTGCTGTGCAGAATCTCTTTAGTTTAATTACGTCCCCACTTGTCAATTTTGGTTTTGTTGCAATTGCTTCTGGAAACTTAGCCATAAATTCTTTGCCAAGGCTAATGTCAAGAACAGTATTTCCTAGGTTTTCTTCTAGGATTTTTATAGCTTGAGGTTTTTACATTATTGAGTTTTGAAATTCCTTTATATATTCCCAATTAAAATTCTATACCTGATTCAAATATTTACAAGTATTTTCAGCTAGTCTGTGGTTTGCCCTTTCCTTCTCTTAACAATGTGTCTTTGAAAGACATGTATTTTACTTTGATAAAGTTCAAGTTCTTAATTTTTAGTGAATTGTGCTTTTTTAAAATTTTACCAAAGAAATCTTCACCAAAGGCAAATCACAAAGATTTGTTTCACAAAGTTTGTTTCATAATTTTTTCTAGTTGTATGTATTACATTTAGCGACATAATCCATTTTGAGTTAATTTTTCTTCTATATCAAAGTTTTTGTTTTGTTTTTTGTTTTTTATTTGCATATAGCGATCCGGTTGTTCCAGCACCATTTGTTGAAAAGGTAATTCTTTCTCCTTTGAATTGCCTTCATATCTTTGTCAAAAATCAACTAATTTTATTTGTGTGAGGCTATTTCTGAATTCTACATTCTGTCTTATCGGTCTGTTTGTAATTTCATCAAAGCTGCATTGACAAATTATTGTAGTTTCATAGTAAGTCTTGAAATAAGTTAGTGTGAGCTCTAAACTTTGTTTTTCGTTGTTGTTTTTTGCTATTCTAGTTTTTTTTTTTTTTTTTTTTTTTGCCTTTCCAAATAAATTTTAGAATTAACTTGATAATGTCTAAAAAATATTACGCAGATGTTTTTGGAAGTTCTTTGAATTTATAGATTATTTAGGAGAAAAGTGAAATCTAAACAATGTTGAATCTTCCAATTCAAAAACACATCACTCTCCATTTACTTGCATCATCTTTGACTTTTTTCATCTGTATTTTGTAATTCTCGGCATAAAGGCCTGGAACATGTTTTATTAGACTTACATAATTTTGTGTGCAGTTGTAAGTAATACATATTTTTATTTCAATCTACAATTCTTTAATGCTGGGATATAGAAATTCAATTGATTTTTGTATATTGACCTAGCAACCTGAAACATTATTAAAGTCACTTATTAGTTTGGTAACTCTTCTGTAGATTCTTTGGAGTTTTCCATGTAGGCAATTATGTTGCCTGTGAATGGAGGTAGTTTCATTTCTTCTTTCCAACTTGTATCCTTTTAACTTTTTTAACCTTATTGAACTGCCTAAAATCTCCCATAATATGTTGAAGATGAGTTGTGAGAGCAATATCTTTTTAGACCCAATCTTAGGTGGAAAAAATTGTCTTTTACTAGTAAGTACAATGCTAGCTGAAGGGTTTTGTGTAGATGTCCTTTATCAACACGAGGATGCTCCCTTCTGCTCCTAGTTTGCAATGCCTTTTTTTTTTTTTTTTTTTTTTTTTTTTTTTTTTGAAACAGTCTTGCTCTGTCGCCTAGGCTGGAATGCAGCAGCGCCATCTCGGCTCACTACAACCTCCACTTCCCTGGTTCAAGCAGTTCCCCTGCCTCAATCTCCCAAGTAGCTGTGATTACAGGCACATGCCACCACATCTGGCTTTTTTTTTTTTTTTTTTTTTGTATTTTTAGTAGAGACAGGGTTTCACCATGTTGGCCAGACTGGTCTCGAACTCCTGACTTCAGCCAATATCCCCACCTTAGGCTCCCAAAGTGCTGGGATTACAGGCATGAGCTACTGCGCCCAGTCTGAAATGTATTTTTAATTATGGATTGGTGTTGAATTTGGTCAAACATTTTTCCTGCATCTATGAAGATTGGAGTATGCAGGTAAATGTTTAACAACTGACAGTTATTCTGGAAGACAGAAAGCTATAAACAGCGCTGCTATTAACATTCATATATAAGTAGTGTTTTAAGTATCAGTTTTCTTTGAATTAGTGTTAATACGGTGTGGTTTCTTAATGCTTTTGCATTCAACCTATTTACATTTTTATATGTTTGTAGGCATCACAAAGCTGTGTCTTGCTTTTTATTAATCTATCTGGAAAAAATCAGAAAAAATTTAATTGAGGCACTTAAACCATTTGCATTTAAGATTTTACTGGTACTTTTAGTTTGAATCTACCAAATAGCTATTTGTGTGCTATGATTATCACCTTTTCCTTGTACTCCTCCTCTCCTGCCTCCTTTTGGATTAATGTCATACGTTGTATGATTCCACTTTATGTTCTTTGTTGACATATTAGCTATACTATTTGTATGGGCTCCTTCAGAGTTGATAAAATACATCTTTAGCTATTACAATCTACCTTCAAGTTGTACCATCAAGTAGTCTTAACTTACAGCCCAAAAACCTTAACACAGTATACTTCAACTACCACACCTCCCTGTTGGGCTTGGTTTTATTGCTGTATATTTGTTTCCATCTATTTACAAACTCCACAATATTTTTCATTATTCACTATTTTTCTTGTGAACTGTCAATTATCCTCTAAAGTAATTTTAAACAATAAATAATGATATTTACCCATACAATTATCATTCCTAATGACCTTCCCCTTTACGTAGATTTGTATTTCCATCTGGTATTATTTTTTTGTCTGCATGAAGGACTTCTTTTAACATTTCTTCATTCAAAATGAAGGCAAAACAAAGACTCTTTAAAATATACAACAACTCAAAACCTGCTATCCATCCAATAAAAGTATAAGGCAAGCCACATATGTAATTGTTAATCCATAATACCTACATTAAAATGGTAAAAAGAGGCAAAATTAATTTCAGTAATGTATCTTGTTTAATGTAATATAATCAAAATATTATTATTTCAATACATAATTATTAAAAATAACAACAGGCTGGGCTCAGCGCCCCTCCTGTAATCCCAGCCCTTTGAAAGACCAAGGTGGGAGGAATACTTGAGGCCAGGAGTTCAAGACTAGCCTGGGCAACATAGCAAGATGCCATCTCAAAATTAAAAAAAAAAAAAAAAAAGAAATTGCTGGAAATGGTGGCATGTGCCTGTAGTCTCAGCTACTAAAGAAGACTGAGGTGGTAGGATCACTTGAGCACAGGAGATTAAGTTTGCAGTGAGTTATGATTGCACCACTACACTCCAGCCTGGATGATATAACAAGAACTTGTTTCTACAAATAAATAAATAATGTATTAATAATAAGAATAATAAATTATACAATGTTTTTGTACTACTTCTTCAATATCTGATGAGACATTATACTCACAGCATATCTTAATTTGGACTGTTTACATTTTAAATTCTCAAAAGTCCCATACAGGTAATGGCAACTGTTTCAGGACATCAAGAGTATAAACTATTATCATTAGCTAAAACTATAGTCATTTTTGTTGGCTGAAAACAGAAACCAAAGGCAAAGTAAAAAGTAACCAATAGATATATTGTAGGCAACAACAAAGTATATTACATGAACCTCATATGTCCTCTTTTCATGAATTCTTAGTTCTCATAATTATAATAATTATCTCATCTTGAATTAAATTAAATTAACTAAATTTAATTTATTTGGATGTATGATGCCCAAGATTTTGATTTTAGGACTATGAGAGATAGAATCAGCTGGCCAGGCTTGAAGCAATAGAGATTACCACCTCTTTTCTTAGTTTATAATATATAAAAAAAAAAACTGAACCAATTATCCAGGTACTATATGTAGCTGGTACCTGGGGCAAACCTCTCATGGAATGTTTGGGGACAACTGAATCTGTGTGGCTTTAACACAGATCATCTCCTCATGATCTTTTTCTTGATGACATCCAATTCCCTATGAATCCTTTCTCCAAGGTCTTCCAAGCAACTAAGTGCAGGTTGAGCACCCCAACCCTAAAATTTGAAAACCAAAATGCTCCAAAATTTGAAACTTTTTGAGCACCAACAAAGCACCACACATGGAAAATTCCACACATAAGTATGTAACACAAACTTTGCTTAATGCACAACATTTAAAACATATTGACCAAGTTGGGAGGATTGCTTAAGGCCAGGAGTTCAAGACCAGCCTGGGCAACATAACAAGACCCCACCTCTACAAAAAATAAAGTTAGCTGGGTGTGGTGCCACATGCCTGTAGTCCTAGTTGCTCAGGAGGCTGAGGCAGAA
Source organism: Theropithecus gelada (assembly GCF_003255815.1). Taxonomy (NCBI): domain Eukaryota; kingdom Metazoa; phylum Chordata; class Mammalia; order Primates; family Cercopithecidae; genus Theropithecus; species Theropithecus gelada. Next base: position 87,285,627 of record NC_037673.1, on the reverse strand, counting down.
GGATGGCTTAAACCCAGGAGTTCAAGGTTGCAGTGAGCTATGATTGTGCCACTACACTCCAGCCTGGACAGAAAGACAACCCGGTCTGAAAAAAAAAAAAAAAAGAAAACAAAAATATATTGTATAAAATCACTTTCAGCCTATATGTATAAGGTGTATATGAAACATGAATGAATTTTGGGTTTAGATATGTGTCTTATCCCCAAAATATTTTATTTCATAGATATAAATATTATAAAATCTGAAAAAATTTGAAGTCTGAAACAATTCTGGTGTCAAGCATTTCAGATAAGGGATACTAGACCTGTATAAATTATTTGGATTCCTCAAGTCCTTTGGTTAGCCCTTGTACTAACCAAATACACTAATATTGGGAGAGTTTTAACATTAAATTTTGAGTGGAGGGTTTGGTCTTGTTTGCACCTTTTTCCAAAATGTGTTTTGCCTTTTTCATGTTCTTGTTTCCTTTTTATATCCTAGTCCAACATTTATAAAAAATGGTCTCTATATGTGACCATTGGTCTAGTGGCAGGATGAAGATAAAATATTTGCCTGTCTTACAGACCTCCTGCCAACCTGAAACAATGTTTCCACTCTGAAACCTGCTGCCTTGGAAAGAATGAAAGACTGAAACTTTAATATTCCCAGGAGTCTAGTAGATTCTCCAATAAAATATTTCCCCTCACAGCCAGAACTATCAAGGCTGTATATTTAAATATCTAAATAGTTATATCAATGTTGTTCAACAAGATAACCCATAGACATGAATCTCTTAACACTCAGCAGATATTTAGGTAAGAAAACTTGAGAACTGATACAGAAGCAGAGGAAATGGCACATAGAAAGTTATTCTCTGACATTCTTCCTCTTCTAATTCTATTTTTAGAAAAAAATAACTGTCATGTATCTTTTTCTAAAAGTACATGAAGAAATAATTCATACACAAATTTCTGTGCTCAGTTACTTCTTCTTATACTGCCATATTTGGAAGATTGTATGACTGATTTGGCCACTGAAAACATACTGACTTGTATCTAAATCCTAATTCCAGCATATACTAGTTCTGTGGATTGGGAACATGTCTTTATCTCTTTACACATTTTTTCATATGTGTAACATATATAATAGATTATAAATAATGTGGATATAATATGGGAATAATAGCATTAAATTATATCTCATTCATAAAGCAGGCAGTACAGTGCCTGATACAGAGAGCTCAATAAATGTCATTTCTGGTTCTGGTCTGGTTTGGTTGACCATTTGGTCTCTTGACAAGGGGTCATTTTTTTTCAATTGCTTTTGTGTGTGTGTCTTACATTTTTATTGTAATGTTAGAAATTGTTGTAGAAGAGCAGTAGAGACTAAAGTAAATAGAACTTATGGCCAAAAAAAAGACATGACTTTTCTTTGATTAGGCTATCAGTGTCAGCGGTCTAGTCAATGTAGTCAGCAGTTGAACTAGGTTTGGGATTTGTTACTGGCATAATTTTTCTTGTTATTGGTAGAGTATAGCAGTGATTTCAAATTTTTCCAGTGGTGGGCTGCTGCTTTCTTGAACTTACTGGGTGGTCTGGGGTGCCAGAGGATTATTCTCAGCATTCTTGCTTCACCTTAAGCTTTCAGAAGATAAGTCATTCCTGTACTATAGAGGTAGTCTTTTCTTACATTCTTCCACACTTTTTTCCCTCAGTGTCACACTGCTGTTGCTTGATAATTGGGACAAGTATAATGGTGAAGCCAGGGATTTTCTTAGTTTTTCTGCCCATACCTCAGTTTTAGGCAAATCCTGTGTGCTAAAACTGCTTTTGTTTCTACCTCTGTCTCAGGAAAAGTTGATGTTTTCCTGCACCCTGTGTGTCAGAGGGTCTCCTGACTCCTCCCCAGTGGCTTAGACTTATGACTGCTCCTTTAAATGACAGAAGCTTACAGGAAGTGTGTGGAGTTGGTGTCCGAGCACCACCAAATAGTCCTTTCTCAAGTATTTTGCCTTACCCCCATTTTTCTCATTGACACCCAATGGAATACTATGAAAAAGATCTGGAGAAATGTATGTGGACTACCCATCTGCCTGAGGCTCCCAGGGATTCTAAACTGTTATGTTAGCCCACACTCAGTTCTTAAGAATTTGTTAAAATTTTTCTTGTTTTCTTCTTACTCACTTCTATGTTGGCTTCTCCTTTCATTCATTCTCTGCCAAATATGAAACAGTTTGTGTGAACCTTCTCTGTTGGAGAATCTTGTCACCCTTTGGAAATCAGCTCATTTGATTGCTTTATAATCTCAGCTCTTTAATGCCTTACACAAATTATGATTTTTATATATTATGTTGATTTGTTTTTGTTTTGTTGTTATCTTGTGGCTTACTACATCTTAATGGAAACACCTAATTTGAAGCATTTCTGATCTGTGATGGAAATGACTAAGTAGATTATTTGTAGAGATATACATTTTATATGATGCTTTATACATGTAAGATGCTCAATAAATATTTAAAATCAAACTCAATTGTATAGGGGACTTCAATTCAGAAGGTGAACTTTTGTAATTCCAATTAGACTTTTATTCTACAATTCAAAAACTTAAATTTAATTAAACTATTTATAGTAACCTTACATGATTAATAAAAGTTTATTTTACATACCCATATATGCAAAGTAGAATATCTAAATAAGTTTTTAGTGGAGAAAATATAAAGTAAGCCTTTATTATCAGTATTTTGATTCAATTGCAGAACTTAAAAAAAACTCTAGGTCTATATAAGAAAGAGTAAATACTTTTCGGAAAAGCAATTAAAAATTCTAATAAATTAACAGTTAATTTCCCAATGCTTTATACTTTCTGAACAAATATTAAAAGTCAAAACCTAATCTGTAGGATAAAAGTAATAACCTAAAGCATTTTAGAATCCTTTGTCAATATATGCACACTCAGAGCCTTTCTGAAACTTAGATTAAAGTTTACTCACAGTATTTATCACTAAGGTATGTTGGAATAACATTTGAGCTAAAAAAGGGATAAAGTGACAGAATAGTATTCACATAAGAAGTATTTTTATCAAAATCAAAAATAATATTAAAATTGATATTTATTACCCATCATAATTGAAGTAGAAATGACATAGGATTACTCTTAGCCACTTTGCCAGCCAGAGACCTCCAGTCAGCAATGCTCTTGCCCAGGCCTCGCTTGGCCGCGGGTTCACCACAGAAGGCATCCCACCCACTTGGCCTGCCAGGCAAAGCTTGGCTTGTGCTCCAGTGCAGATCCCCCAGATGCTGCAACTGTACACTCAGCCCCTGGTTGCAGGGGATGTGTGGGTGAGCTAGTGTGAGGTCTGGCTGGTCACTGCAAGTGCTAGCACAGGAGCAGGCTCTGTGTAGGGCTTGTGGCTGGACCAAGCATGTCACAAGTGACTCCCATGTTAGACTCTAGTGTCCAGACAAGGGAAATATGGTGGCACCCAAACAAGGAAGCCCACAACCCTGAAGCCCCAGAGAGGGTGTTACAGTATGCTAATAGCCCTTTTAGTCCTGTCATCCACAGCCTCAAGGACAGCAGTGTGTTAACAGCTCTGTCAGTCCCATCACTCCACTCTGACCCATGGCTCCAAGAACAGATTGGCCCCACCACTGCTTCCCATCACATGGGGTGACTGCCCTTCACCAGCAGAGGGCAGAAGGCCATGATGTTACAGTCTTCTCTGCAATTCCTGTGTTTGGTAGGTCCCATGTTTTGTCCCTCAACCAAGAAGAATGAGGTTACGCTAACAAAGAGTGAGGAGGGAGAAGAGTTTTACTGAGTGACAAAACAGCTTTCAGCAGACAGGGGATGTGAGGGTAGTCCCCCACCTAAAGCCGTGTGGTCAGTCTCTCACTGTGGCTGGGTCTGGGGCTTTTATGGGCCCAAAATGGGGGAGTGCATGCTGATTTGCTTGTGAGTAAGCAAAAAAGGCTAAAACAAAGGCACCGCTGAAAGGTAGACATGACAGTGTGAAAACCAATCAGCGAAGGGTAGGTACATGCAAAATAGGTGAAGGGTGGGGATCAATCAGAGGAAAGTGTACCAAAGGGGAAGAGAAGTTCTCAGTCTGGCCTGTGGATTTACCCAGAACTTGTAGCTTGGCTTGTAGGCTTTAAGCTATCTTTGGTTTGAAGGTGGGGTTTTACCAGTGACCCTCCCCAATCTGCCTAGGCATTTGACTGCCTCCTGCCACTGTCAGAATGTTCTTAACTAAATTTCTCTTGGATTGTATTATGACATATTGCCTAAAAGATACATTTTTTAAAAAACCTACATCTCAGCAAAAGTTATACAAGTAGTGCTGAGCAGCATATCTTGAAGTCATGTCTTGGCTGCTGTCAAAGGCCTAGAGAAAAAAACTTGGTAAGACCACTTCACAAATATGTGATCAAGGGTTTCTCAACCTTGTCACTATCATTGACATTTTAGATATGATAATTGTTTGGGAGATGTTCTGTTCATTGTAAGCTATTTAGTAGCATTCCTGGCCTTTACCCAGTAGGTGCCAATAGCACGCATAGAATTATAAAAATCAAGTAATGCCTAATGTCTTTTATGTAGGGGAGGAGGGACAAAATCACTCCTGACCAAGAACCATTACCTAACTCTATCCATTCGTATTGGCACTAGTTTAACCTGAAGCGTAAATCCAAAGGTATGAATTTTCAATTTTTAGAGTCTCAAACTCTGAAAGCTAAAATTATCATAGTGCCTAATGAGCTTGATATGGTTTGGCTGTGTCCCCACCCAAATCTCATCTTGCATTGTGGGTCTCATAATCCCCATGTGTCTGGTGGGAGGTAATTGAATCACGGGGATGGTTACCTCCATGCTGTTCTCATGATAATAAGTTCTTATGAGATCTGATGGTTTCATACAGGGCTTCCCCCACTCTGCCCTTCACTCTGCACTTCTCTCTCCTGCCACCACATGAAGAAGGATGTATTTGCTTCCCCTTCTGCCATGATTATAAATTTCCTGAGGCCTCCTCAGCCATGCTAAACTGTGAATCAGTTAAGCCTCTTTCCTTTATAAGTTACCCAGTTTTGGGTATGGCTTTACCAGCAGCTTGAGAATGGACTTATACAGTAAATTGGTACTGGTAGAGTGGGATACTGCTGTAAATGTGAAATTGACTTTGGAACTGGGTAACAGGCAGTGGTTGGAACAGTTTGGAGGGCTCAGAAGAATAAAGGAAAATGTGGTAAAATTTGGAACTTCCTAGAGACTTGGAGTGCTCAGAAGATAGGAAGATGTGGGAAAGTTTGGAACTTCCTAGAGACTTGTTGAATGGCTTTAACCAAATGCTGATGGTGATAAGGACAATACAGTCCGGGCTGAAGTGGCCTCAGATGGAGATGAGGAACTCATGGGGAGCTCGTTGGGAGGCAAAGGTGATTCTTGTTATGCTTTAGTAAAGACACTGGTGACTTTTTGCCCCTGCCCTAGAGATATGTGGAACTTTGAACTTGAAAGAGAAGATTTGGGGGATCTAGTGGAAGAAATTTCTAAATGGCAAAGTGTTCAAGAGGAAGCAGAGCATAAAAGTTTGGAAAATTTAGGCCGGGCGTGGTGGCTTACACCTGTAATCCCAGCACTTTGGAAGGCTGAGGTGGGCGGATCACAAGGTCAGGAGATCGAGACCATCCTGGCTAACATGATGAAACCCCATCTCTACTAAAAATACAAAAAATTAGCCAGGCATGGTGGCGGGTGCCTGTAGTCCCAGCTACTTGGGAGGCGGAGGCAGGAGAATAGCATGAACCCAGGAGGTGGAGCTTGCAGTGAGTTGAGATTGCGCCACTGCACTCCAGCCTGGGCAACAGAGTGAGACTCTGTCTCAAAAAAAAAAAAAAAAAAGTTTGGAAAATTTGAAGACTGACAATGTGATAGAAAAGAAAAACCCATTTCCTGGGGAGAAATTCAAGCTGGCTGCAGAAATTCACATAAATAACCAGGAGCCCAGTGATAATCACCAAACAATGGGGAAAATGTCTCCAGGACAAGTCAGAGACCTTCATGGCAGAAGACCTTCATGGTCCTCCCATCACAGAACCAGAGGCCTAGGAGAGAAAAATGGTTTCCTGGGCTGGATCCAGGGCCCCCTGCTATGTGTAGCCTAGGGACTAGATGTTCTGTGTCCCAGCTGGTCTAGCCATGGCTAAACGGAGCCAAGCTACAGCTCAGGCCATGGCTTCAGAGGGTATAAGCCCCAAGCCTTGGCAGCTTCCATGTGGTGTTGAGCCTGTGGGTGCACAGAAGTCAAGAATTGAGCTTTCAGAACCTCCACCTAGATTTCAGAGGATGTATGGAAACGTCTGGGTGTCCAGGCAGAAGTTTGCTACATGGTCAGGGCCCTCATGGAGAACATCTGCTAGGGCAGTGAAGAAGGGAAATGTGGGGTTGGGGCCACCACACAGAGTCCCCACTGGGGCACTTCCTAGTGGAGCTGTGAGAAGAGGGCCACTGTCCTTTAGACTGCAGAATGGTAGAGCCGCCAACAGCTTGCGCCATGTGCTTGGAAACGCCACAGACACTCAATGCCAGTCCATGAAAGCAGCTGGGAGGCGGCTGTATCCTGCAAAGCCACAGTGGTGGAGCTGCCCAAGGCTGTGTAAGCCCACGTCTTGCATTAGCATGACCTAGACATGAGACATGGAGTCAAATGAGATCATTTTTGAACTTTAAGGTTTAATGACTGTCCTATTGGATTTCAGATTTGCATGGGGCCTGTAGCCTCTTCATTCGGGCCAATTTCTCCAAGTTTGAATGACCATATTTACCAAATGCCTATACCCCATTGTATCTAGGAAGTAAATAACTTGCTTTTGGTTTTGTAGGCTCATGAGCAGAAGGGACTTGCCTTACCTCAGATGAGGTTTGAACTGTGGACTTTGAATTAATGCTGAAATGAGTTAAAACTTTGGGGTACTGTTGGGAAGGCATGACTGGTTTTGAAAAATGAGTACATGAGATTTGGGAGGTGTCAGGGGTGGAATGATGTGGTTTGGCTGTATCCTCACCCAAATTTCATCTTGAATTGTAGTTCCTATCATCCCCACATGTCATGGGAGGGACCTGGTGGGAGGTAATTGAATCATGGGGATGTTTACCTCCACACTGTACTCATGATAGTGAGTTCTCGTGAGGCCTGATGGTGTTATAAAGGTCTTGCCTCCCATGCCCCTTTGCTCTGCACTTCTCACTCCTGCTACCACATGAAGAAGGATGCGTTTGCTTCTCCTTCTGCTATGATTGTACATTTCCTCCCCAGCGATGCTGAACTGTGAGTCAATTAAACGTCTTCCCTTTATAAATTACCCAGTCTCGGGTATGTCTTTATTAGCAGCATGAGAATGGACTACTACAGAGCTATATATTCAAATATGTCAAAATGTACATACTGATATTTTAGGAAAATCCATAGGACATTCACTGAGAGGAAATTAATATGATACAGCCTTCACTTAGGTTTTTCTCAGGATGCTTCTATCAATTTGAATGTAAGTAGCAACACAAAACTTGGGCATTTAAATGGAGAGCATAGTACTAGAGAATCCAGGTCTCTTAAGGCATGCACATGTTGTACAATTACCTAGGTTGCATTCATTATGCCATTTCTTGAGTAACACATAATTTAGGATTATAAAGACCTATAAACATTTGGTTTCCATGTAATTTGACTTTACTGTTCAAAATAATTTCAAGGGAAATTATTTTGTTGTGATATGAAAAACAAAATGAAAGTTGGGATTTATAAAATCAAAACTGAAATTAGAGCAGCAAAACTATATACAAGAAGGTAAGTGACAGATATTTAAACAACCAAAGAAAATCAACACATCCTTCCCTTTCATGGCATCACAACATATATTTTTGAGGAAATCCAGTAAAAATATGTATATAAAATATGTATATATTTTTACCCATTGCTTATCTCAGCCTCCTTTTCCCAACTTCTACTATCATTTCACACCAGTCTTAATTGTCTTCTCAGTTAAGTTTCCTCTACCTTTCTCTACCTTCTACGGAGAAGCTGTTTCAGTCAAGCTAATTCCTAGACTTTTAAAAGGGGGAAATGGAGAACCAGCAGAGAAGGAATGAACCACAGAGGCCTGATATGGAAGGGACACAAAGCCTATTTATAGGTGAAGTTGACACTGTAAAATCACAAGAGACAAAGAAGGGGAGGGAGGTCAGGAGGAAGATGAAAATGGTCTTCCAAAACTAGGATTAGAGATGATTTGGATGGGACTTGGCAAATGACAGGTTTTGAGCCAATGAGGAGTGTGAGAAACTTGGAAGGGGGGACAAGAGGTATACAAGAACAATTGCAAAGTGTTTGGAATTAGGTCTACAAAGCTTTTGAAAAACATGAGCTAAAAAACTGAATTTTATGTTTTACTACTTCTCACTTTTACTTTGTTTTACTTACTCCCTTAAATGTATTCCCTATAGAATCATTAAATTTAACTTTTTAACAATGAAATCTAGAACTTATTAATAACTAATTTACATTGCCGGAATCTCTACCTTGTGGTAAATGAAACAACATCAGTTAAAATTTTTGAATATTAAGTCACTAAGAGATGCTGAGAGATGAAATCATACCTTCAGTGAGAATTCCCTAAATGTGGATAGTAGGGCAGTTTCTTCTCCCACTTTCCCTGGTGGCATTGACTTAACTTTGGCACTCAGGAAAAATCACCATCTGGAAACACATGCAGAGATGTCCTATTATAGAACAGTGCTGAAGAAAATTAGAAGCCACTCCAGTGTTCCCAGGACAACAACTCAATCGATATCCTCTTGATTCCATATAACACTATTCAGTTATTTATGGCATTCCAGTGGATCCCCTGCTGCTTACTCAATAAACCTTTGTTAATCTAAATTATGCAGTGTTAATGTAAGCCTAGTTATTGACCTATGGGTCAGAGAAGGATATTAATTATGCCTCAACTTTGATACCTGTCTGTCAAGTGCCCTCTGTTCTTATTTGAAGCTCAATTCTGCTGAAACAATGGAATGTTTATATTTGTAATGCATCACAAGAACATTGCACTAAACTCTTTGATAGCAGCATAATCATGGGTTACATTTAAAAATAAGGCTGAATTTATACTTGTACTTTATACTGGGATCTTAAAGGATGATGGTTACTATATTGAATGACAAATCACTATCACCCAGGACTGGAAATATAAATAAATAAATAAGAAATAATAACGAAGTAGAAATGACAATGTTGCAATGTCGTCTGCATATATAATTTCTCCAATACAAGTAAGAGAGCCATTCATTAGGGTGTTCAGATGGTTAATTATCTGTTAGCTTCTTGAAGTAAAATCCTATGCCCACTGGTGTTATAGTCATAGCATGCAGATAGAGTAAGTCAAAAATTGTATCTGATGCCATCCTATAAAAATGGCAACTACATATTTTGCTAATTCAATTTGAGTTTGTGGTTTATATGCTTTTGAAAAATAAAACCTTTATTTTTCACCTCAAAAAGCCACCCATTCTTCCTAAGAAATTTATTAAAATGATTATTAAAGATATGCAAGAAAATTATTAAAGATATGCAAGCCATTTCACACCTTGGCACTCATATTTCACTTATGCAATATGTTTGCAAATTTGGGGCATTTCACCCTTCAGGATATGGCTAGTAGACTTTTTATTTGCTCCCTTTATTTTAGCGATAGGGTAGTTATGTTTGTTTGTTTGTTTGTTTGTTTACTTTTAGTTTATTGAGAAGTTTTATTGTTTCCTCCAAATATGAAACTCTGTGAATGTAGAGACTAAAACCAGTAGAAAAAGATTGGTTAAAGAAATTCGCTCTCATTTTGCTCAATATAATTTTCACAAAACATATACTATAAATATTTTTAAACTTTTTTTGAAAAGTGTTTTATCCATATGTTTTTATATATGTTTAAGATTAATTTGTAACAGATTGGCTTTGTTTATATATGTGGCATCTACCATGATTCTCAGGCTCCCTCAATTGTGTTTGCAAAATGTATTTCCATAATGCTCAGAATCTTGTACCCACAAAAGACAAAAATTCAACCAAATGTTTTCTTCACTCCATCCCACCCCCCACTTCCCCCACCACTGATTTCTGCCTTAGGAATCAATGAATTTAAAATTCCAGAGGTTCTCAATAGGGGCAGAATTTTCCTGTGGAGATATTACAAATTTCATATATTTGTCTTCTGACCTAGCTCCAATCTGAGATTTCTGATAAAACTAATATCTGTTATACATATATATACACACACACATAATTTTATTCAGAGAAGCTGTATCTAGATATGATTTGAATGTTACAAATAACAGAAATCACTTCTGACCTATTTAACCAGAGAAGACATTTACTGATGTTACATTGAGACATATTGACATGTCCACAGTCTGATAAGCATCTCAAACTAAAAACAGCTAGGCAAGAGCAAGAGCAGCAGCAAAGTCATACCCCAAAATCCAAACCTCAGAGAAGACTCCCAGCCCATGAGTACCAGATGCTGCCCCTGCACTGCCGCTGTGGCTGGCTCTGGGCACTCTGCATGGCACTGGCCCTGCCTTCTCTGATGCCCCTGAAATATGAATGATGTTGACGCTTGGCCGCCATCTACCATGAAAATGGATTCCCTCCCTTGCTCATTTGTTTTCTAGTTCCTAATTCAGAATAAGGGGTGATGCATCCAATTGTCCTAGACAAGCCAGAAGGGATGCTGGGAGACTGAGTGTCTGGCAGTTTTATCTTTAGTGGGGGATTCCTAAAATACAGAAGTTTAGAAAATGGGCACAAGGCTCTGGGAAGAAAAGTGTATGTATTTCATTCTTGAATCCCTGCTAATATAAAACTATTTGAAATCCTTCTCTTTATTGGTAAAATATGTACTTTTAAACATACATAATTGCTAATTTAAGTTACAGTTTTTTAAAGAAATGACTACTCTGAAGCACTGGTTCATAATACACAAACAGACATAAGCTGCACTAAAGCAAACAAAAAACACAGAAAACAAATCCAATAACACTGAGTGAGAAAAATATACATCACTCCAGAATAATGAACATTTTATTTTGCATTTATTTTACGAATCCATACTATAAATCTTAATCTGCCATGTATTTCTCATATTTTAAACATGGTTATAGAAAAATGAGGAGGCCTGGGTTTAGCCTTGGCTATGCTATTAATGCACTGTGCTCCCTAGGGGAGTCAGCGATTCTCTCTGTGTCTCATGCTCCTATTTCGTAAAATAGGTGCATTAGCACAGGGTCAAAATACCTCTCAGAGTGCTTAAAAGAAATTAATAATAATCTTCCCCTTGGCTAGCTCCTTCTCACTCTAGAGTCCCCTCATCACAATGATCCTCCCAGACCACTTTCGATTAGCTCCTAATAGGAACTCACACACTTACCAATCTGATCTTAGTTCTTCTGTCACTCTCCAAAAACATCTTGTTTATTTAGTTGTGCATTGTTTGTCTTTCCATCATGAAAATATAAGCTTCCAACAGTCAGAGCAAGGTTTGTCTTATTCACCAACGCATCACCAGCATCTAGGATACAGTCCAGCCACAGCAGCCATTTCACAAATATCTGTAAACAAATAAACGAATGGAAAAAAAGGCATGAAAGCACATCAGAAAAGTTAAAATATCTTTAGAAAGTAAAACCTCTATAGAAAATTTTGTCAAGAATTACAAAAGTAATCTAAAGCATGTATCTCTGTTGTCAACTCTGTTGTCAACAAAATTTTTACATTTTAGCAAATACTACAAATATGATTCATCTTCCAATTCTGGCAGAAATATATTTTTACATATACATAAAGAATTGCACAAGAGGATTTTATACGTCTCTTTCAAAATATTTTTCTTTTCCTGTAAGGAGAAACTTCCTATGTTACATAGACAAGTTTGCTGTGATGAATAAGGTAAGATCAAAGGAGGACAGCAGGCACCTACTTCTCTTTCTTTGGTGCTGTGGTTCACCTAATATGCTCTCATTCTTTCGTCTTTACAATGATATACCATTGCCACTGGCCTTCTAAATGCTTCTTTAATTTCTCCCCCCTGCTGCACTGCATGATTTTTATGAGGATGAACAAAGAATTACTAGTCCATTTCGATCAGCAGTAAATCTCCCTTTTGCCCTTGTTGCTTCTTAACAGTACTTTTAGTCTTATTTGCTGAAAATGATTAATTCAAGTGGAAAGATACTGTATTGTAGCATCCTTGGATAATACCTCTTCTTTCTGACTAACTGCTGTTGTGGATGCAACTCCTGTGCATCGCACTTGACCAAGGTTTTGACATTTTTATTGTAAGAACAGACCAAACCAGGAGTAGAGAGTCCATGAGATTGGCACCATCACAGTACATGAAATATGCCCAGATTCTGACATTTTCTTTCCTTATTAACTTGCAAAAATTATTTCTGTCTTTGAACATAGGTTTGTTACTTATAGTATAAAAGTTTACTTCCCTAGAAATTCATAGTCTAGAATTTGATGTGAGATGTGGCCTGGGAAATTCCATAAAGACTCAGATTACATACCTTAGAAATGGAGATAAAAATAATTACTATATTGCTTGCATACACAAAACAAAACTAAAAAATTATTTCCTCATTTTAATATATAAAACAATAGGCTTTTGTAAGACAGTCTAACTAAGGGAGAGTTTGGTCAACTGAGGTTGGAAAAGCAGTGTGATATACTGGAGGCTAGAGTACCAATCCAAGAATCAGTATTTCAGGTTTTACTTTCAGCTTTGTAACATACTTATTTTACGACCTGAGAGTAATAACTTAAGATTTTGGATCTCAGCTTTTGTATCTATAATTTAAGATACCATCTGAATTTAAAAACATTACAGTCACTAGTAGAGTTCCTGCATTATTCGGGGTTATCCAGAAAAACAGAACCAAGTGTGTGTGTGTCTGTGTGTGTATATATATACATACATATATACACAACAGTGTGTGTATATATAGAGAGGGGGGAGAAGACAGAGAGGAGATTTATTATGGGAATTGGCTCATGAGATTATGGAGACCAAGAACTCCCACAGTCTGCAATCTGGAGAACTAGGAAAGCTGGTGGTTGTAATTTAGTCCAAGTCCAAAAACCTGGTGTAACTCCTGATCCAAAGACCTGAGAATAGGCATAGTGGAGGAGGGTCTATGGTTGGGTCCAGAGGCTGAAGAATCAGGAATGCCAATGTCTGAGGGCAAGGGAAGATGGATGTCCCTGTCTCAGCTGGAATAGAAACAGAAAAGTTGCCCTTCTTCTTCCGTTTTGTTCTATTTAGGCCCACAACAGATTGGATACTGTGCACTTACACCAGTGAATATGATCTTCTTTACTTAGTCTTCCTATTCAAATTATCATCTTTTCAGGAAATACCCTCACAGCAGACACACCCAGAAAGAATATTTTACCAGCTATCTGGACAACTCATAGCCTACTCAAGTTGACACATAAAATTAACCATCACAGTTCTCAATCAGACAGGTAACCTCAAGCTTTGGGTTGCAATTATTTGTCCCAAATTAATTTTGGAGTTCTTGGTCTCCATAATCTCATGAGACAATTCCCATAACAAATCTCCTCTCTCTCTCTCTCTCTCTATATATATATATGTGTGTGTGTATATATATACACACACACACACTGTTTTGTATATAAGTGCATATACAAGTGTGTGTGTGTGTGTGTGTGTATATATATATATATATATATATATACTTGTGTGTGTGTGTGTGGTTGTGTGTATATATATATACACACACACACTACTCTTGGTTCTATTTTTCTGGATAACCCTGAGTAATGCAGGAACTCTACAAGTAACTTTAGTGCTTTTAAATTCAGTAACTGATCTGTCTCATAGATGCCTGACTCCAAAAAAGAAAGAACTAATTGTTTGTAAGGCATTCATAAAATACAAGTAATACCACAGAGATGAAGAAATCCGAGTGTTTCCTTTGTTAAGGTACTCATTTGAAACTCACCTTCCTTGAGACAGATTTAGAAAAATGCAGAATAGAAACTGCACTTTTTTATAAGGATGTTTATACATGACGAGAAGGGAAATTTTTGTTTGTTTCATGGTGAAGAAGTGAACAAGGTTAGTTATAGAACAAATTTTGAAGAACATACCATTTTTTGCTTTTTAGTATTTTAATATGCCTTTTTGATTATATACTAAATTATCTTTTCTTAAGAACAATGAAATTGCTCTTATTTTCCCAAAACAATGACAACCCAGTCATCCCTGCTACAAGAAAACGGCCTCAGAATCATCAACATCCTAGTTTACCATTTAAAATAATTATTTCAATAGGTTAATTAACTTATTAGGAAAAAGCATTTTAGAGAGACGGATGCTTCTCAAAATATCCTACATGGGTAAATGATGCTGTAAAGGAAGGAAGGCAGACTAGGATGTACCTTTAAAAGAGTGATGGGAATAGGTTGTTTCCTGACCTGGGACACTTCTGTTCTTGGAACACTTTTCCTAAAAAATGAGCCAGACATTTTGAGTTCCTTTCTTGTGAGCTTTCCTAAGAAAAAATTTTAGCCTGGTTTTTATCATATTCTCATAAATATTCTGTGTTTGACTTTCACTGGTTAGTGATGATGTGCAACTTCTTACAGCTCTTAAGCCAAAGTTACCTGGAAAGTTCTTCATGATACTTGGTCTCACATTTGGACCATTTTACAGCCTATTATAGAGTTATCTCTGTTTTTAGAATAGAAAATCTTTTTTCTTTGTTGCTTCAAAGTTAGGGGCATAGCAAGGTTGAATCTAGAATAATAGAAATATTAGTAGATTAATAGTATAGGCAAAGTAACAAACCTGAAAATAAACATAACAACAACAAAAGTAATAATGATAGTGACTAAAGACAAACCTTGCATAATGAAAGATATAGAAGAATTTTATTTTGCAACTACAGCTTCTAGGATTCTTTCTATCTGCAGTCCCATGAATAGTGGGCCCAGAGTGAGCTCATTTTCTTAGCTTACACAGATACTCTGGGTGCTCAAGTTTACTGCTTTAGGTCATGTCAAGAAGACTTGGAGAATGTAATGCATGGGATACACATTTCCTGCCCTTCATAGGTTTAACAGTTGGGCAAATTCGTTTATGTAGTGCTTATTTCTTGTCCTATCTCCAGTTGCCTAAAGTAAATTCAAATGATGATCTCTAATGCATTTTTAGTGCGGAGAAATTTAGACCATGGTTTACACAGAAAGAACAGCAGATGAATGCATATGTGTTGCTTAGATGGATTAAGGTTTCAAAATACAAAAAGAAGCCAAAGTCCTATAATGAATGGGACATATAGTGAAAAAGGACAATAGCCTTAGTCCAATGTGCTATGAGAAAATCTCGGGGTAGCAGTTGTTAATTGGCAATTGGACTTCTGGAGTATAGGAGAAAAGGGCAATAGATGAGAACATGGCAACTTGGGAAAAGAGAAAACAATTCCACTGGCAGGACTACAGAACCCAGAAGCAGAGCACATTTGAGAGAGGAGATAGATGAAGCATGTCTAAATCAGTGCTTATTGAGGCTTTCTTAAAAAAAAAAAAAAAAAAAAAACAAAGCCAGGATAGTTTTAGTATATAAAGAGTGAATACTCAATATTTATTTTTCTTTCTGGAAGGTAAAGTATTAACCCTGAAATTTTAACTCTTCATGAAGGTTCGTATTTTTTCCTATTGTGTGAGGCTAAAACAAAAGTCTGACTAAAACAGAAGCAAAAAAGAAAAACTGTACTGAAAGTAAATTAAAACACTCTTTTGTTCACTTAAACTTGTCCTTAGTTGACAAAATCCCAACAGAAATAGCTGTATTCCATTTAGTGGGGTGCAGGGAGGGGGCAGAGCATTTCCAATTCTTATAAACAATCAGAAAAAATAAACAAAATATTAACTATCCTTTCAAATAGCTCAGTTGGGAAATAATGATTAGTGTCAGACATAATATCACAAGGTCAATAACCTTTCATCCCACTGTGCAATATTTTACTGCGTTTGCCCCAGAAATCAGTTACGATAGACTCTACCATTTGTCATGTACATCATTTGGATTTTCTGAATGTACGAAGCGTTGACCTTAACCATTCTACAACTAGTAGAAGTTGAAGGTCATGCCATATGTCATTGAAAAGAAATTTTCTTCTAAATTGGCAATAAACTCTTGACTTTGACCTGTGACTTTAATGCCATGAAGTAAAATGTTTTTCATATTTGCAATTTACATAGAAAACACATGTACTTTATTCTACTGGACTGTTCTTTTATATCTTTAAGGTTAAATCTTGTTCTTTTACATAATCAAGAGTTCATTTAAAAGAAACTATTCAAGCAGCAAGATGTACTTGCTACTAAAATGAACTTCCTTATAGAGGATACAGTTTTTGAACAATTTCTCTTATTTTCTCTACTGCATGTTTGATAGTCATAGAAACAGAGGTAAATATCAATAACTTGAATAATCTGAGAAGTCTTTTTTTTTTTTTTTTTTTTTTTTTTTTTT